>NW_005365953.1:555180-560946 GCF_000412655.1 Myotis brandtii
CCTCGGGCCATTTCTGCTGTCCTCTGTGTGGCCCACACATTCCTAGAAGTCGAGGGGCTGGTCAGGCTGTCAGGCTGAGCTATGGGGGCTACAAATGGGCAAAGGAAGCCCTTCGCAGGGCGCCGTCAAGGCAGAGCTGGAGCCCCTTCATCGGCTTGCCCCGCGGGGACACAGCTAGGGCGCGCGCCCCTCCCCGCTGCGCAGGCCCCTGACCACCACCTGCTCACATCCTCCTGGAGGCCTCTGCTCAGGGTTTTGCCACGTGTCATCAAAGCCCTGGCAATGCAGCCAGCGCTCTTGGGCCCCTAGATTGTGTTTAATAGTATTCTGTCGTTTCGGTTTGATTTTCATTTCTACTGATCTCAACTTATAAGATTGCCCCATAGCTCTGGTCTCTACGTCCCTGCCTCTATCAGATGCCAGATTTCATCAAATAGAACTTTACTTAGTCAGACTATGCTTATAGGATGCCAGTGCAGCATCCAACACAGTGAAAATTTAGTAAATTAACTGGTTATATCATGTAAAACAAGCCAAAATATAATCGCCCTTCTTCCCTAACACCCACACAGTGACGTGGCATTGTATTGCGTTGCCTGATTTAGGTGTTTGAGAACAAATGCTGAGTCAATATTAGCGACTCCCCCCACACACAATATTTTTTACAGCAAAGACCCAATTTGTTATGTTATCCCTGTGATGAAATATATCCGACTTGGTGCACTCCGTGTCTAGAAGAGTGACTTGATTAAGAATGTCACCCCTACCCCAATGTTGTTTTTTAAAAGGGCAGCAATTGCAAGAGCTACAGAACAGTTAATAGCAATAGAAATAAGGCAGCCGCAGCCAGCTCTTGATCTGCCGGGCCCAGTACAAAATGAAAGCACGGAGCCCTAGCCCCAAATCAGGAGGCAGCGCGTCTTCTCTCGCGGTGTCTGCGGAGCTGTCCCGGTGGGTTTTGTTGGTGTTTAATGCTGCGATGCCTCTGGCACAGTGACACTGCCCAGGTGAGGGCGACAATCTGCGGGCTCCTGCTTGAAGCCCACATGCAACACGGGGAGCAGGAAGGCAACCTGGAACCTCCCGCAAAGCCAGGGGCAAGCTGCAGACACATACTCATAGCGCCACCCACTTCACTTACAAAATACAGATTCAAAGATAAAAGTTAGAACTTCGGGTGGTGATCACAGAGCATTAAACCCCTTCTCAACCCAGCGCCCACTGAGGCTGCGCTGAAGCTGGCCTCAACGGAGGACTAACCAAAGCACTAAGGACACGATTGTCCTTGCACCAGTCTGATGGCCTGTTTTGGGGAAAATGTATAACATGCATTCATTAGACTTTCAAAATGCTGCAACTAGTAGTTAGTAGGAAACGATTTCAGACATCCTCATTGTTTTAGAGCAGCGATTTTAAAGCTTTTCCATCTCGTGGCACACACAAACTAATTACTAAAATTCTGCAGCACACCAAAAAATACATTTTTTGCCAATCTGGGTGGCTATTGTTATATTGGTTGTTTATTTGACAATTTAAGGGAAAACGGATCAGTGCCCCTAACTAATAGTCAGGTATTACATGTTTTAAAAATTTGGGAGGGAACACCAGTTGAAAATCATTGTTCCAGAGCAATGCTCTTCAGCATGGTACCCACAGGACAAATGAGGCTATTTTGTTTATTGAAAAGGGAGGGAGGAATGCAAAATATTATTTTAAAATATTGATTAAAGTTGAAATGATCAAATTTGGGATGAGTTAAATTAAATGTATTATTAAAATTAATCATTCTGTTTCTTTTAAATACTTTCAAGTGGGTAATAGAAAAATTAAGGGGGGGGGGGAATGGCAGCTGAATAGACAGATGTATCTGAGCCTTATCCCAGAGCATATGGAAGGAGTAGCTAAATCAAATAACATCCACCCAGAATTGGCACAGTAGACACAACTAGTGAGACAATTCACAGCTGGGAAGGGCAGAGGATGCCTGGAGAATGGTAGGATCAGGGATCTGGGCTGGAGAGAGTCATAAGACCACCAAGCCGAGAGGGTCAGAAGGAGGCTGCATGGTACCAAGTCCACGTCCCTTGGGGACAGGCGTAACATCTGACTGTAGAAAGGAAGTCGACAGGGCTGCTGGAGGCAGGGGATTCTAGATCTAAGTCCACAGCCACGAGAGGCTGAGCCCAGAGGGGCGGCCTGAAGAGCTGCCCAAGCCGCAGTGCCAGAGGGAGAGAAACTAGCATTCGTGCGGTTGTTTTGCCTGTATTTGGTCTTTGCTTTTATTTGATAAACCCAGTTCATAGGGCCTTTCAAATACAAACACTCACCCAGGCCTAAGGTATAGGTAGAGGTGCGGATTGTGGAGTCTGGGGAGAGGCTGTGGACAAGAGTAGGTCAGAGAGAGGTGACCAGGAATCCAGCACTTAGTCATTCCGGAGCCTCCAAATCTAAGCAGCCATTTTTCTCCTGAAGAGCCAGCCCCTCCCAGCAGCCTCCATCATCCAATATAGCCACACCCAGCTTACACCTGGAGCTTTACAAAGGACACAAGAACTCTGAGTAGCCCCAAGAGCCCTCAGGGACAGGGTTGAAGAGAGGCCTTTCAGTCCTGGAAAACGATACATCTCCCTCCCTGTCAGAAACAGCCACTTGAGAGATTAAGATTGACAGCAGGCAGACAGGCTAAGTGGGCAGATTGGTCCCACCTGCTTGCAGCCAAGGCTGTGGAGATAGACACAAACAGAGCAGAGGTGTTGGCTTGGAACTTCAACACGGTGCTGACTACCTAACAGGAAACTGAGAAGTGGCAGGCAGAACAGAAGGGTGGGGTCTTACACTAGCTCCCATGGGGCATTAAAACTCGGCTGAAATGAATGACACTTCACTTTTTAATTTAACTTAATTTTATTTTATTTTATGGTGTTTTTTTCTTTATTTTAGTTTTTTTATTTTTTAGCTTTTTTCTTTATTTTTTCTTCATTCTATTTTTATTTTTTGTTATTTTATTTTATCTTATTTTTAATTTTTTATTTATTTATTTTCTTTCATCTTATCCACTCATTCTCTTTCTACCTCCTCCATACTGAACGAAGGTCCTCCCTATTCATTCAATTCCTTAACCTTAATTTCTGTATATAAGCTCTGCCTCTACATATTCTGCCCCTCTCCTTTTTTCAGGGTGTCTGTTGTTTGTATTTTTTGGTTTATCTGTTTGTTCTATGGTGTTTTCTCCCCATATATATTTGTTTTTCATCCTTTTTCTTCTTTTTCTTTTCTCTCTTACCTTTTTTCTTTTCTTGATATCATCTGTGCTCTCTTTTCTCTCTCTTAATTCTCTTTTCTCTGGTGGTCACGTATATTTGGGTCATCAGTGTCATGAGTACATTCGTGTTTTGTTCCCTTTGTGTCATGTCTTGTCAAGTTGTATTTTGTGCTGTTCAGTCAACGTGGTAGAGAGCGAGCTTCATCCATAAATGGGACAATAATACTCAAGACCCAACTACACCAAGAGAACTCAAATATCCCAAGAGGAGGGCATCCCTAGATTACCCAGCCCAGAACACCAGAGTGATTGCACCATTAGGTACTAAAAAACATCTACTATATAAGACAAACTCAAAAAAATCTGGGTGGCATAGCAGTTTGATCTAATATGTAGAAATAATCACAAAGGAACAGAAAAATGGGGAGACAAAGAAACAACCCCCACTCAAAAGAAAATGAGGAATCACCATAAAAGGAAATAAGTGAAACGGAGGCAAGCAATTTGTAAGAGAAAGAATTCAGAGCAATGGTTATAAGGATGCTGAAAAAGGTGAAAGACAAATTCAACAATATGTATAAGAATCAAGAGGAAATGAAGAAGAATCAAGAAGAAATGAAGAATGACATAGCTGCAATAAAGAACACAATAGGAAGTTTCAACAGTAGAATAGAAGAGGCTGAAAACTGCATCAGCAAGTTAGAAAAACCACACAAGCACAGCAGCAACTGGAAAGAAAATTTAAAAAGCAGGAGGAGAGCCTAAGGGAGCTTTGAGACAACATGAAACAAAACAATATCCGCATAATAGGGGTGACAGAAGGCGAAGAAGTGGATCAAGGAATATAAACCTGTTTGAAGAAATAATGGCAGAAAACTTTCCTGAAGTTGGGAAGAAAATAGCCAACAAGTCTAAGAAGCACACAGAGTCCCAAAAAAGATGCACCCAAAAAGAATGACACCAAGACACATCATAATTAAATTGGCAAACATCAACAACAAAGTAAGAATCTTAAAGGCTGCCAGAGAGAGACAGAAAGTTAGCTACAAGGGATCTCCCATTAGGCTATCAACTAATTTCTCAACAGAAACACATCAGGCCAGACGGGAATGGAATAAATATACAAAGTGATGCAAAGCAAGGGACTGAATCCAAGAATATCACAAACAGCAAAGCTATTATTCAAAATTGAAATCAGAAGTTTAACAAACAAAAAAGGGCTAAGGGAGTTTATTACCACCAAGTCAACAATGCAAGAAATGCTAAAGGGACTACTATAGAAAGGGAAGAAGGAACACAGGCATAAAGAATAAAAATGGCAACAAGCAAGTACCTATAAATAATAACCTTAAATGTAAATGGAATAAATGCTCCAATCAAAAGACATAAGGTAGCTGAATGGATAAGAAAACAAGACCCATATATTTGCTGTCTACAAGAGACCCACCTCAGAACAAAGGACTTACACAGACTGATAGTGAAGGGATGGAAAAGAAATTTCAGGCAAATGGAAATGAGAAAAAAGCTGGGGTAGCTATACTTATATCCGACAAATTAGACCTCAAAGTGAAGGCCTTAACAAGAGATAAGGAAGGCCACTTCATAATACTAAATGGAGCAATTCAACATGAGGATGTAATTCTGGTAAACATATGTGCACCCAATACAGGAGCACCAAAATAAAGAAAAAAACTTCTGAAAGATATCAAGGGAGAGATTGACAGCAATACAATCATAGCAGGGGATTTTAATACCCCATTGACACCACTGGATAAACCCTCTAGACAAAAAATCAGCAAAGAAACAGCGATCCTAAATAACTCACTAGATCAGATGGAACTAATAGACATCTTCAGAACATTTCACCCCAAAGCTAAAGACTATACATTCTTCTCAAGTGCAGACGGGACATTTTCAAAGATAGACCACATGTTAGGACACAGGCAAAGTCTGTTCAAATTCAAGAAGATAGAAATCATATCAAGCATCTTCTCAGATCACAATGGCATAAAATTAGAATTCAACTACAATAAAAACAATTTTTAAAAAATCAAGCACTTGGAGGCTAAACAGCATATTATTAAACAATGATTGGGTTACCAAAGAGATCAAAAAAGAAGTAAAAAGTATCCTGGAAACAAATGACAATGAAAACACAACAATTCAAAATGTATGGGACACAGTGAAAGCAGTCCTGAGAGTGAACTTCATAGCTCTACAGGCCTACCTTAAAAAAATAAAAATAAAAAAAAGAAAGAAAAGAAAAGAAAACCTGGTAATAAATTATCTAACCCTGCAACTGAAAGAATTAGGAAGAGAACAATAAAAAAAGCCTAGAGTAAGCAGAAGGAAGGAAATAATAAAGATCAGAGCAGAAATAAATGACATAGAGACCAAAAAATCAATACAACAAAGAGCTTGTTCTTTGAAAGGATAAACAAGATAGATGAACCCCTAGCCAGGCCCACCAAGAAACAAAGAGAGAGAACCCAAATAAACAAAAT
>NW_005365953.1:562609-564573 GCF_000412655.1 Myotis brandtii
TAACAGGAACAAGACAGGGATGCCCACTTTCACAACTCTTGTTTGATATAGTAATGGAAGTGCTAGCCATAGCAATTAGACAAGAAGAAGAAATAAATGGCATCCAAATTGGAAAACAAGAAGTAAAACTGTCATTATTTGCAGATGACATGATATCGTACATAGAAAACCCTAAACATTCCATGAAAAAACTACTAGACTTAATAAATGAATTTGGCAATGTAGCAGGATACAAAATTAACACCCAGAAATCTATGGCTTTCTTAATCACTAATAATGAACTCACAGAAAGAGAAACTAAAAAAAAATCAATATCATTTACCATTGCAACAAAAAAAAAATTAAGAATTTAACTACAATAGGAATAAACCACCTAGGAATAAACTAAGGAGGTAAAAGACATGTACTCAGAAAACTATAGGATGTTGAAAAAAGAGATAGAGTAAGACATGAACAAATGGAAGAATATACCGTGTTCATGGATTGGTAGAATCAACATCATTAAAATGCCCAAAGCAATCTATAGATTCAATGCAATCCCCATTAAAATACCAATGTCATATTTCACAGACCTAGAACAAAACCTCCAAAAATTCATACAGAATTTTTAAAAAGACCCCAAATAGCCACAGCAATCTTGAGAAAGAAGAACAAAGTTGGAGGGATCTCAATACCATATATCAAGCTATATTGCAAAGCCACTGTTCTCAAAACTGCCTGGTACTGGCACAAGAACAGACATATGGACCAATGGAACAGAACAGAGAACCCAGAAATAGACCCAAGCCATTATGCTCAATTAATATTTGACAAAGGAGGCAAGAGCATTCAATGGAGTCAAGACAGACTCTTCAATAAATGGTGATGGGAAATTTGGTCAGATACATGCAAAAAAAAAGAAAATAGATCACCAACTTACACCATACACAAAAATAAACTCAAAATGGATAAAGGACTTAAATGTAAGATGGGAAACCATAAAAAACTTAGAGGAATCCATAGGCAGCAAAATACCAGACATTTGTCTTAGCAATATTTTTACTGATATAACTCATAGGACAATGGAAACTAAGGAGAAAATAAATAAATGGGACTACACCAAAATAAAAAGCTTCTGCATAGCAAAAGATATCATCAACAAAACAACAAGAAAGCCTACTGCATGGGAGAACATATTTGCCAATGTTATATCTGATAAAGGTTTAATCTCCAAAATTTATAGAGAACTCATACAATTTAACAAAAGGAAGATAAACAATCCAATCAAAAAATGGGCAAGGGGCTAAATAGACACTTTTAAAAAGAGGACCTACAGAAGGCCAAGAAACATATGAAAACATGCTCAAAGTCACTAATTGTCTGAGAGATGCAAATCAAAACGATAATGAGGTACCATCTCACACCTGCCAGAATGGCTACCATCAACAAATCAACAAACAACAGGTGCTGGTGACGATATGGAGAAAAAGGAACCCTTGTGCACTGCTGGTGGGAATGCAGACTGGTGCAGCCACTGTGGAGAACAGTATGGAGTTTCCTAAAAATTAAAAATGAAACTCCCATTTGACCCAGTAATCCCACTTCTAGGAATATATCCCAAGAAATCAAAAACATCAATCAGCAAGTATATTTAGGCTAAGTGAAATAAGCCAGTTGGAAAAAGATAAGTATTACATGATCTCACTCATTTGTGGAATATAACGAACAACATAAACTGATGAACAAAAATAAAGCCAGAGTCTTAGAAGCATTGAAGAGACAGTCCAACCTAAGAGGGAAGGCTTGCGGGGGTTGGGAGGGGATGGTAAAAGATCAACCAAAGGACTTGTATGCATGCATATAAGCAAAACCAATGGACACACAGTAGGGGGGTGAGAGCTGGGAGCAGCCGGGGAAAGGTCAATGGGGGGGAAAAGGAGACTTATGTAATACTTTAAACAATAAAGAATTTAAATTTTAAAAAA
>NW_005365953.1:565832-571310 GCF_000412655.1 Myotis brandtii
CATCTTGTGTCCACATGGGGGCAGCCATCTTTGACCACATGGGGGCAGCCATCTTTGTGTGTTGGAGTGATGGTCAATTTGCATATTACCTCTTTATTATATAGGAGGATTATTTCATATAAGAAACATCCTGTTGTTATTGTCCCCAGTACACATCCTGAGAATGGCACCATCATTCCTGTTCTATATCAATCTCATATCTTCTTTTGATTGTCTAAGATTTTGCTCTTTGTTCTTGAAGGACTAAGTAAACATGTTTTGAAAATAATAGAAAGGAACTTGGACAAATTCAGGTGACCTGGAGTATGGTTCTTACAATTTCACTAAGATGACCTGAGTTCTCCTGTTCTGTTAAAAAAGAAAAGAGCCCTAGCCAGTTTGGCTCAGTGGATAGAGCGTCAGCCTGCAGACTGAAGGGTTCCGGGTTCGATTCCTATCAAGGGCACATGCCCAGGTTACGGGCTGGATCTCCAGTAGGTGGCGTGCAGGAGGCAGCTGATCAATGATTCTCTCTCACCATTGATGTTTCTATCTCTGTCTCCCTTCCTCTCTGAAATCAATAAAAATATATCTTTAAAAAATATTTTTAAAAAGGAAAAGAACTGGAACAGGTCACCAGGAGCCACCTGCAATCCTGACTCCTTGGTGTCTTCACGCCTGGAACTGGGAAAATGCTGTGAATGTGTTACTTGAAGACTCTCCCCTGCACCGCACTCCCCAAGAATGACTCAGCTTTAAATAATATGAAGGAGCATAGGAACTAAAATCACCCCTACAACTGGCCATCATTTAGGATGGGGCAAGGTTTTTACAAAGGAAGCCTGGCAATCTGGGGAAGACGGCATTCTGCCTCCAGAGGGTTTTCAATTCCTGGCTGCAACATTGGCTCCTGCTGGAATCGGCAACTGCCAACCTGCCCGGCCCATCCAGACTTGCCAGCCCACAGTCCAGTCACCTGACTGCTTCCCTGGAGCCTGACCAATACAGCTGGGAGGGTTTATGCCGAAGGTGTGTTATCCTCAAACAATCCTGATAGGTATTTTCTAATGTGCATACTAATGCTAATTTAACTTTGTGTTACATAACACATTCTTATGCATTAAATTCACAACTGAGCAGCACAAACAAAACTCTGGGAGAAGGAAACTAAGAAAGCCCAAGATTTGTTCACTGCGCCCGCACACACTGAGCACTTCCAGTGACTACGTTTGCCGATTAATCATATATCTTGCTCATCACAAGGAAACTGCTCTGCTGTCTCTGTGATACAACCGTAACCCAGTTATACACAGAGATTTGTGTACTCTCGGACACATCTAACAAGATGTGAGCTCTGTGCGCACAAATGGTAGAGGGACAACATTCCTTACTGGTTGGCTTTCACCCACCTCCACCTGCACCCTCCACCCTTTCTTTTCATGTCTCATACCCAGCAACTTTTAAAGGTTTTCAGAAACAAATCGGTAACTCCCTCGAAATGAAATACAGAATAAAGAAACCCACCTGCGTCCTGGAAATGTTCGCTTGATGGCACAGAATAGTTTAGTGCAGTGATGGCGAACCTTTTGAGCTCGGCGTGTCAGCATTTTGAAAAACCTTAACTTAACTCTGGTGCCGTGTCACATATAGAAATTTTTTGATATTTGAAACCATAGTAAAACAAAGACTTATATTTTTGATATTTATTTTATATACTTAAGTGCCATTTAACAAAGAAAAATCAACCAAAAAAATGAGTTCGCTTGTCACCTCTAACACGCGTGTCATAGGTTCGCCATCACTGGTTTAGTGAGTTTCTAACTCAGTTAACAATATGCTTAAACCAAGTAATATGCACATGAAAATTATTAAAGTTTTGTTGATGTGGGACTCTGATATTTGCCATAAAAATTCCTATAATTAAAATTTGACTTTAAAAAACAGAGGTTTTTTGTGTTTTGTTTTTGTTTTGTTTTTTGCCTTTCAAAATCAGTTTCAAGAAACCTTTGATAGAATCAGCTGGTTAATTATTGGCCTCTTTAACTAACAAGCACATTTGAAGTCATGTGCTATAAATCAGTTTCAGTTGAGATATTAAAATCAGATTATAACAGAAAAGCCTTGTAAATATTTGTCTCCAAATGAGTTTAAGAATAAATATATATTCAGTAATTCATCCATATTTAGCAGATATTAATAAGACAAAGCATAACTTTAAATTCTCTTATCATTTAATACAAAGGCGGAAATAGGAACCCGGTCCTGATTAGCTTGTTTATTTAGGGCTCCGTAACACCTTATTAAAATTTGAAATTTAAAATTGAAATTATCTGTCAAATGTCAGCAGAAATATTTATTCTGTAAATGAAGCTTCACTTAATAGAACTTTAATGTGAAGTGTGTTGCATTTTCTTTTCCTCCACAAGGAGAAAGGAAAGGGGAGAGTGGGCAAGTCTGGTGGGAATGTGAAATTGGCACGGAGGTAGGATTCTCTTCTAGATCTGTGCTGACACTAGAGGTCAGCAACCTTCCAGAAATGATGTCAAATCTTCATTCACTCACTGTAACTTACCATTTTTTTGTGACTGAAGAACCACAGAATTTTAGGTCAGAGAGTGGCCTTACTCATGACCTAATTTGCTGAATTTTTACAGGTAAAGGGAGTGAGGTTAGTGTGGTCCAGACACGTGGCTGGTCTCGCAGCTATACTGACATCGGCCTGAACTCAGGACACTGAGCTGATCAATAAAAGTTAGGCTTGGGGATCTCCCTGGCCCCAAGAGATTCAGAGAAATTTGGTGCTTTGGCTTATAATTATGAATGATTTCGTGGGCTTATAATGTTGGAAGGGATAGGAGGAGAGAGGAGTCGTTGTAGGCTTAGAAAACCATTGTTCCTGGAGGAACGACAGGGATGAGCAAGCTAAAATGTGTGCCAACTACTTAGGGATGCCAGTTTAAAGGTTTGATGGCCTCTTCTTTCTTAATCTCCTCTCCACGTGGGCCTGGGGCGTGGACACATGCTTCATTTCTTCCCAAATTCCAGTGAAAACTCTCAGAGAGAAGGCTGCTCCAATTTCGAATTAACCCAGCTCTTTACTGGGTTCATTCTTTAAAATGAGAATTATATTAGTAACAACCTCACAGGTTTTTATATGCATTAAGTAAAATGTGCATATGGGTTTGTTCATAAGCAAAAGATATTTGTCCCAAACTGTGTTATTATAATTAAAAATAATGGAACTAAAGTGGGGAGGCAATGTCCAGACATGTAGCTGACAATTCCAGGGTCTTCCCCTCTCACTGCAGCTCCTCTAGGTTTCACCATCTCCCCAGGCTGAGTGCAGAAGAGCTGGTGTCTGTGTCTCAGCATCCTGGGTCAAGTCCCGAGGGTCCTCCATCCGGCCCTTCTGGCTATCAGCTCCTTCTCTCAGTTAAAAAGGGCAGGTGAAAGCCCCCAACTGGCATAGTTCTGTGCTTATTACGTGGTTGAGTTCAATAAATGTCACCTATTCTTTCTGTTGTTGGTCGCTATGATTGTAAGTCACGTTCACCTCAATCTCGCTCACTCACAACCACCTGTGGGTTTGTTACTGACAAACAAATGGAGGTTCACAAAAGTTAAGAAATCTGACCCAAGACTTGGATGTTGGATTCACCTTTGGCCATTATCAATTCTCCCACCATCACCAGGCTCCACACTTGGTCTATCAACACACAAGGCGTGTTGGGAATGGCTCCAAAGGCTTCTCTTTGCTGAGCTGCAGGTGACTCTCGAGAAATCAAAGTCAGCTGTGATGCTCAGATTGATGCTGGGTCATCATGAAGCCAAATGATTGGTTGGTCATTTGTTTTAGGACGGAAGTTGTCTTTAAGACTTCAAATAACCAATTGGGATTTCTTTGATAAAATCCACTTAATTCCAGTATTTTCAGTACCACATGCCCAGCATGACTTTTGTGCAAGACTTTTAAAGAAAAATTAACCTCTGACTCTAGTCCAATTCAGATTCATAAAATATCTACTTATTCTAGAACAGGAAATGTTCAGCTCTAGCCGTAGGATGCATTGAGAGCCTCCCACTCCATCAGGTTCAGCAGACATAGCTCATTAGGGAGACATTAACAGGGAGAGGCTTGGGGTTCCCCTTTCTCCACATCCTCACCAACACTTGTTGTTTGTTGATGTATTGATTATAGCCAACCTGACAGGTGTGAGAGGATATCTCATTATGGTTTTAATTTGCATTTCTCTGATGGTTAGTGATATTGAGCATCTTTCCATATTCCTATTGGCCATCTGTAGGTCTTAGGTCTATTGCCTAGTTTTTAATTAAGTTGTTTGCTTTTTGTTGTTGGTTTTACAAGTTCTTTATAAATTTTGAATATTAACCCATTATCAGATACATCATTGGCAAATATGATCTCCCATTCAGTGGATTGTCTTTTCATTTTGTTGATGGTTTCCTTTGCTGTGCAAAAACTTTTTATTTTAATGTAGGCTCATTTGTTTATTTTTTCTCTTGCCTGAGGAGATATATCAGAAAAAAATATTGCTACAAGAAATATCTGAGAGTTTATTGCCTTTGTTTTCTTCTGAGATTTTTTATGGTTTTAAGTCTAGTGTTTAAGTCTTTAAACCATTTTGAGTTTATTCTTGTACTAGAGGCCCAGCGCGCACAAAATAGTGTGCAAGTAGCTCGCTTCTGCTTGCCTCAGCTGGCCACCCTTGCCCATCACCTCTCGTAGCTCTCTACCACTAGTAGCTCGTGCTCCGCCCCGCCCGCCATGAGGGCTGCTGCTGGCAGGCCAGGGGGAGGGACTGAGAGGTGCTCCATGCACCTCCTGGTGACCGGTCGTTTGGTCATTCTGGCATTGCAGCGTTATGGCCACTGGCCTTTTATAATATATGTGGTTAAGAAAGTGATCTACTTTCATTTTTTGCATGTATCTGTCCAATATCCCCAACACTATTTATTGAATAAACCATCTTTATCCCATTGTATATTCTTGCCTCCTTTGTCAAATATTAATTGGCCATAAAGAACTGGGTTTATTTCTGGGCTCTCTATTTGGTTTCATTGATCTCTAAGTCTGTTTTATGCCAGTACCAGGCTGTTTTGATTACAGTAGCTTTGCAGTATGGTTTGATATCAGGTAGCATGATTCCTCCAACTTGTACTTCTTTCTTAAGATTGCTGTGGCTACTTGGGGTCTTTTGAGGTTCCATATAAATTTTTGGAAAATTTGTTCTAGTTCTGCAAAAAAAGCCACTGGTGCCTTACTAGGAATTTAATTGAATCTATAGATTACTTTGGGTAGTATGGACATTTTAATTCTTCCTACCCATGAGCACAGTATATGCTTCCATTTATTTGTATCTTCTTCAATTTCTAATAATTTTCTAAGTACAGGTCTTTTACATCCTTGGTTAAATTTATTTATAAGTATTTTTGCCCTGGCTGGTTTGGTTCAGTGGACAGAGCATCAGCCTGTGGACT
>NW_005365953.1:573165-575147 GCF_000412655.1 Myotis brandtii
TGGCCCTGCTCTGAGCCCTACCAGGGGCTGCAAATAGGGATTGGGCCTGCCCTCTGCCACCCGGGAGCAGGCCTAAGCCAGCAGGTCGTTATCTCCCGAGGGGTCCCAGACTGCGAGAGGGCACAGGATGGGCTGAGGGACCCCCTCTCCCCCCCGAGGGCACAAATTTTTGTGCACCAGGCCTCTAGTCTATAATAATAAAAGGGGAATATGCTAATGAGACCAGATGTCCTCCGAATGTCATTCTGGACGTCCTTCCTGATGAAACCGGGGCTGGAGGGAAGCCGCCTGGGTCCCGGGTGCCAGAGGGAAACCAGAGCCAGCAGCCGGGGGAAGGAAGGCCTACTCTTGCACAAATTTTTGTGCATTGGGCTTCTAGTGTTGAATAAGAATGGTGAAAGCAGACATCCCTTCTTGTTCCTGATCTTAAGGGAAACACTTGTGGTTTTGCCCACTGAGTATAATGTTGGCTGTGGGTTTGTCATATATGGCCTTCATTACATTGAGGCATGTTTCCTCTATTCCCACTTTGCTGAGAATTTTTATCATAAATGGGTGCTGGATTTTATAAAATGCTTTTCTGCATCTATTGAGATGATCATGTGGTCTTTATCCTTCATTTTGTCTCTGTGTGTTATCACATTTATTGATTTGTGGATAGGGTATTGTACCAACCTTGCATCCTGGGAATAAACCCCACTTGATCAAAGTGAATGATCTTTTTCATGTAATGCTGTATCCAGTTTACTAATATTTTTGAGCATTTTATTACCTATATTCATCAGAGATATTGCCCAATAATTGTCTTTCTTTGTAGTGTCTTTATCTGGTTTTAGAAATTGTATAATGCTGGCCTCGTAAAACGAGCTTGGGAGACTTTCTTCCTGTTGAATTTTTTGAATAGTTTGAGAAGGATACTTGTTAGTTCTTTGAATGTTTGGTAAAATTCTGCTGTGAAGCCATCCAGTCCAGGAATATTGTTTGTTGAAAATTTTTTTATTACTGCTTCAATTTCAATTTCATTAATTGTAATCTGTTTATTCAGATTTTCTTATTCTTCCTGATTCAGTTTTGAAATGTATATGTTTCTAGGAATATATCCATTTTTTGCAGATTGTCCAATTTGTTGGCATATAGTTGTTTGTAATATTTTCTCAAATCCTTTTTATTTCTGTGGTGTCAGTTGTTACTTTTCCTCTTTCATTGCTTAGTTTATTTATTTGGGTCCTCTCTCTTTTCTTAATGAGTCTGAATAAAGGTTTGACAATCTTGTTTATCTTTTCACAGAAGCAGTTCATGGTTTCATTGATCTTTTGTTATTTTTTATTAGACTCTTTTTAAAATTTCTACTCTAATGTTTATTATTTCCTTTCTTCTACTCACTTTGGGCTTTGTTTGTTCTCTCTCAAGTTCCTTTAAGTATAAAGTTAGATTGCTTATTTGAGGTTTTTCTTGTCTCTTGAGGTAGGCCTGTAATGCTATGAACTTCCCTCTTAGAACTGCTTTCACTATGTCCGTAGATTTTGGGTTGTTGTGTCCTCATTTTCATCTGTTTCAAGGTATCTTCTGATTTCTTTCTGACTCTTGTTGTTACCCCACTCAGTGTTTGGTGACATGTTATTAATCTCCATCTCTTGGTGTGTTTTCAGTTTTTCCTTGTGATTGATTTCTAGTTTCATAGCATTATGTTCAGAAAAGATGCTTGATCTGATTTCTTTTTTTTTATTGTTTTATTGCTTAAAGTATTACAAAGAGTATTACATATGTCTCCTTTTTTTGCCGCCCTTGACAATCCCCTGGCGTCCCCTACCCCCCAGTGTCTTATGTCCATTGGTTATGCTTATATGCATGCATACAAGTATTTCAGTTGATCTCTTACCCCCCTCCCTCCCCCCCACAACCCTCCCCGGCCTTCCCGCTGTAGTTTGACAGTCTGTTCCATGTTGCTCTGCCTCTGTATCTATTTTTGTTCATCATTTTAT
>NW_005365953.1:580865-587260 GCF_000412655.1 Myotis brandtii
GACAAGAGCGTGCTGCTCACATGTCTGCTGTTCACGTGGTTGAAAAAATAATGTGAAAAGAAGTAGGAAATAAAGCAACAAACAAAAAAAGGAGAACAAAGAAAAAAGCAAAAAAAGAAAAGCTAACAAAATAATAATAAAAAAATAAAAATGAAAATTGTAATGTCATTCCTTTGGCTGGCTTAGGATCCCAGTTTTCTGGAATGTCTGTGATTTTTTTTTTTCTGTTGCTGGGACTCTTGATCTGATTTCAATCTTCTTATTGAGACTTGCTTTGTGTCCCCACATGTGGTCTATCCTAGATAATATTCCATGTGCATTTGAAAAAAATGTATATTCGGATGAAAATTTAACTATATTAGTAGGGACTCATTTTTCTCCAATTTGTCTCAGACTCAAGCACCCCTGTCATTTATCCCAGGCTGGCTTTACACATTTCATTACCTGCCTGGCTTCTTACACATTTGAAATTGAAATGACTGATTAATTCTAATCCAAATCTTTTATTTTATACATGAGGAAGCAGAAACCAAGAAAAGTAAAGTAACCAGAGATTATAGAAAAATAAATACTAGTATGCTGGGCTTCTGTCTTTTACTATAGACCTCTTTCCATTTTTTGAACACAAATAATGCTGTTTGAATCACCCTGGGAAGAAATGGCTACTGGGGGGGGGGCGGGGGGAGATCATTCTCTCTGCATCCCTGCAGCTTCCCTGTGGACTTAGTCCTTTACTACCACATCAGCTCTAGCAGTTGGGCCAGTGACAGGACACCTACCCTGCAGTTGAATTCCAGTATGATAGCTGAAGGCATTTCAATGCTTGACTGTCTAAACCTTCCCTCCTTATGGGGGACCTAGAGAAGCTACATGCCTGTTTTGGCAGTTTGTCTCAGTACTCATTTTTTATTACACAGATTAAGAGACCAGTATTATATTATAAACTCTCCGTTATCCCATATGACGTTAATGTGAGATAATTTCAGTCCACTAGAGTGCCATAACAAACAAAAAACAAAAACAAAAAATGAGAGGTGTTAGGGCATGACAGCAGCTGTCAGGATGTTGCAAATGCTTATTTGAAATATTGGATTAAACCAGTCTCATGTGACATTAGCAGTGGCAACTGGTCTTTGTAGAGTAAGTTCATTCATTTGCACTATGTAAATGAAGGTCCCATGCAGACTGTTGTGAGAGCAAATGCCCCCTCACAGAGTTATGGAATAAAAGTTCTAGGCTGGAGAGGAGCTTAGAGACCACTGAGGACCATGCTTCTGCAGTCCTCTTGGAGGGCTTGCTGTCTTCTCAGTTTCCAGTGCTAGGCTCATGAACCACCTTGTCAGGAACACTTGCTAAGCTTCACCGACCATAAGGGTGAACATCAGTAGTACTTTGATTTTTTTTTCAAATAGGGTTTTAAAAATATCACATCTTAAATGTAATCCAGCTGCATGTGTATTTCTTGTTTTTCTGATTGTAGACTCAGTGAAAGAGTAGAAATAATCCTGCCCTCCTCCCCCTCACCATGGCATCCATCATCAGGCTTCCCAAAAGCACGGCTCACTGACTGATGTTCTAGTGCAAGCCTGTTTTGCTGTGGGTTTTTAACAGATGAGAAGACTAGTCAACATAAAAGATTATTCAGTGGGGCAAATTATTTCGTCACATTCTCCTAAGCACACATGTCTGTATTATACAGAGAACAATCTCACCTGTGACTTATAAAGATATATGCAGACCCTAAAGTAAGAATTTAAGATTAGGCCTTCAAACCTAACATTGGGATATGACATTATCTATCAATCTGGAATTTTGCATTTCATAGCAATTGTAAAATAAGACAATGAAGTTCCACACAAAAAAAACATTGAAAGCTTTATTAAAGATGCTTGAAACTCTTGATAAGTTTGTAAATAATTAGCATGTTTACAAAATTGGGCCTTCCCATCCACCCTACCCTACTGTCAGAGTACATTGGTATAAAACTGAATAACAGTTATCAATCTGGAATTTTGCATTTCATAGCAATTGTAAAATAAGACAATGAAGTTCCACACAAAAAAAACATTGAAAGCTTTATTAAAGATGCTTGAAACTCTTGATAAGTTTGTAAATAATTAGCATGTTTACAAAATTGGGCCTTCCCATCCACCCTACCCTACTGTCAGAGTACATTGGTATAAAACTGAATAACAATGGTGACAGAAAAACTCTAGTTATTTTCTGATCTCAAGGAGAAAGCTTTCACATTTTGTAGGGCGTGGCTATAGGGTTAAGCCTGGGACTGACCTGTTGGCAAAGCCATAAACAAGTCCCAGCTTAGAGGGCACAGTCCTCTTAGCATAATTAGGCTTGACCTTAGCTCCCTATATCTTATCTGGGCAGCTAATGGGCTGTGGGAGGTGCAGCAAGTGTTGCCAAAACAAGTGAAACTCACAAGAACATTGTAACTATGGTGACCACTACGTTGTTTGTTGTTTACCTCTGGCTATAAAAGAAAGGCTCAGCTTGCCTCTGGATCTCTCTGTGTGGCCTCAGCCAGGCACAGGAAGATCCACCTAGACCCAGCTTATTCTCTTTGTCTGTCTTTTCTTCATCCATTCACCGCCCTCACTCAGGCTTTCAGAATCCTTGGTTGAGCTGGCTTGGCACAACATTTCACCCTAAATAGAGTGGGGCCTTGACTTACGAGTTTAATTCGTTCGAGACCGAGCTCGTTAAGGAGCTCGTTAACTCAAATTACTCTATCAACTCATTGCAAAAAATTGGCTGAGAGACAGCTGGTATCTCAAAAAACTCGTTAGTCGGGACACTCGTAAGTCAAGGCCCCACTGTATGGTGTTGCTGTAGGCTTTTTAAAGATCTTTTTCAAGTTAAGGAAGTTTTATTCTTTTGCCAGTTTGCTGAGTTTTTATAAAATTATGAATGCATATAAAATTTTATTTTTAAACTAGAGGCCCAATGCACAAAATTCATACAAGAATAGGCCTTCCTTCTCCCCCCACTGCCAGCACCAGCCAGATGTCATTCTGGATATCCTTCTGGACACAGCCGGGGCCAGAGGGAAGCCCGGGTCCCAGGTGCCAGAGAGAAGTTGATGTGCAGTCTAATTAGCATATTACTCTTTTATTATTATAGATGTCTGCATCTATGCAAATGATCATGTGATTTTTCTCCTTTATCCTGTTCGTCTTATACATTACATGGACACATTTTCAGATGTTAAGTCAACTTCACAGTCCTGGAATATACCCAGCTTGTCATAATGGATTATCTTTTTCATAATTTGCAGGGTTAGATTTGATGTTATTCTGTTTAAAAGTTTTATATCTATGTTCATGAGTAAGAAGGACCTGAAATTTTCATTTCTCATAGTGTCCTTACCAAGTTTTGATAACTAGGTTACACTGGCATCTTAAAATTAGTTCTGAAATCTTCTCTCTTTTCTCCCTATTATCTGTAAAAACTTACAAAATATTGGTAATATTTATTCTTTAAAATGTTTAGTAAAACCCACTCTTAGGCCATTTGGATCTAGAGTTTTATTTGTGGAAAGGTCTGCAATTATTTTTCACTTTTTTTTAAAGTAAAAGGATTATTAAGTTTTTATATTTCTGCTTTAGTCATTTTGGTAACTTGCATTTTTTAAAAATTTAACCATTTTATAAAATTTTTCAAATTTGGCTTTTTACATTCTGCTATGGTATTTTAAGAACCATATGATTTTTACTGTTATCTTAAGAACTGTAAGATTTTAACAGTGCATTCTCTTATTATTAATATCTCCCCACTTTGTTCTAGATCTGTTTCAAAGTTATAAACCCTTTTAAATTAATTATTAATACTATTTTAATTCATTATCCTATTTTTGTTTTCGCTTACATTTTCAGATTTTTCTTTCTTCAATTTGAGTTTAATTTGTTATGCTCTTTTAAATCTTTTATTTGAACATTTAGTCATTTATTTTATCTCCTTCTCTAACACAGGTGCTTATTGCTATAAATTTTTATGCGTGGCTTTCCTTGTATTCCACGAGTTTGATAAATATGGTAATTTTGTTATTCATTATCTAACATTAATTGTGATTCCTTTGCTTTGATACATAGATTATTCAGACTGTTTTGTTTCATTTTGTCTTGTTTTTACTTCCAAACTTACGAGGACTTTGGAGTGTGTTGTTGTCATTAATACTCTCTAGGTTAATTGCATTATGGACAATGCATTAAATTCCCTGAGACTTGCTGTGAGAAACTGCATCACCTCCCTCATATGACCCTCTTTGCAGTAGAGTTAACACTCTTGTAACTGACTCAGTTGTAAGCCATAAACCTGCTTTGTCCAACGAGATGTAAGTGGCAGTGACAGGAGATACTTCTGAGATCTCCCTTTCATCTGTCAAATGGCAGTGCCCCAGGCAGAGGCAGCTCTGCCAGCCTGAGTCATAGGAGGACCTGGAGAAGAGTTAGAGGCATTCCCGATGATATTGGGGGTCACTGTGACTACAGTATCATCTAACTAATGGAATCCATGCCTTTGTAATGCCTTACCTTGAGAATTTAAGGACTTGTTTCCATAGAAATAACATTTAACAAATGTAATAGAATGTCACTTCTGAGATTAGGTTACAAAAAGACCTTGGCTTCCATTGTGGACACCTTCTCCTACCCTCAGGTTCTGTCTCTGGGTGTCTCTCTCTTTCTATCACTAGCAGTTGCAGTTATTGAAAGGGTTAAAGAGAAAAAAATGGGGCAGAGAAAGACTTACTGTGCTTAGCAGATATCTTGCAAAAAGCTTGCAGCCTTGAGCACAGCACAGCTCAGGTGACCAGAAGACACCTGGCATGGGAGGAACCAAGGAGGGACCAGACCCTTACGTCAGCAGAGCAGCTTGCAGCCAGCAAGGATTAATAAAAACCTCTCTCTCCCTGCTCTCTTCGCTGATGCTTTTCTTATTCTCAGCCCACCTGCACCTAGGTGGTCGGAATAAAATCTCTTTTGATACATTATGCCCTCGTGTCATAGGTGCGCAACCCCGGCCCACTGCGGACCTTTCAGTCATCATGACAACACCCAGGCAGGCTATGCAGAGATCCACATGGCAAGGAACTGAGGCCTTCGAGCAACTGCAGATATGGGCTTGGAAGCCGATCTGAGCCAGGCACAGAAGTGAGTTAGGAAGTGGATTCTTTGGCTTTAGTTGAGACGAGATGATTGCAGCTCCAGAAGGTATCTTGATTGCAGCCTCCTGAGATTCCCTGAGCCAGAAGCATCACACTTAACCACTCCTAGATGCCTGACCCTCAGAAAATGTAAGATAATAAATGTTTGTTGGTTTAAGACACTAAGCTTTGGGGTGATAGGTTATGTAGAATAGGTAAATAATACATATTTTATACCTGGAAATGGGGTGCTGCCATGAAAAATACTTTAAATGTGGGAGTAGTGTTTAAACCAGACAGTTGGCAAAAGGTGAACGGATTCCTAGGAACATGTTAAAAAGCATAAATTCCCTTGAACAGACCGTTAGTAGCACTCTAGATTTTGAGGACACTGTGAGTGAGGACTTACAAGGAAATGATGAACATATTTTTGGGAACTGGAGGAAGGGGTTTCCTAGTTACATAGTGATGGAAAGGTTTGCAACATTATCACCTGCAGGAACATGAAAGTACCATGTATGTCAAATGAGCTGAGGAGATTTCCAAGCAAGTTGTTGAAGATACCAAATTCTTTTTGTTGCTTATAGTGAAATGCAAAAGGAGAGAGATAAATTGTGGGAAGGACTGTTAATCACAAAGAATCCAGGAATATCTGGATTTGAAAACCCTCAGACCCTCAAGATGACATATGATGCAAAAATTAAGAAATGGCTTCCAAGCAATGTTCAAACCCAGGGCATTGTCAACAAATGATGGTCTAGAGCAGGGGTCCTCAAACTACGGCCCACGGGCCACATGCAAATACAAATATTGTATTTGTTGCTGTTTTGTTTTTTTACTTCAAAATAAGATATGTGCAGTGTGCATAGGAATTTGTTCATAGTTTTTTTTTAAACTATAGTCCGGCCCTCCAACAGTCTGAGGGACAGTGAACTGGCCCCCTGTTTAAAAAGTTTGAGGACCCCTGGTCTAGAGATGAAGCTGCAGGTGGGATCATAAAACCTTGCTTCAGACCTCAGGAAGATCAGGTGGCATCCCACAGTACTGTTTATTCACACAAAAAGCCCTTTAAAAAGAGAAAGTGCCAGAGGGAGAGACCAAGATGGCGGCATAGGTAAACACTAAGCGTGCACCTCACAGATCCTCTCAACTGAACAGTATCTCTGAGAAAGCTTAAGGTTTTATTTAAAAGGAATATGGAGGGCCGAAACCGGTTTGGCTCAGTGGATAGAGCGTC
>NW_005365953.1:587296-595467 GCF_000412655.1 Myotis brandtii
TTTAAAAAAAATAAAATAAAATAAAAAGAGAAAGTGTGCACCTCACAGATCCTCTCAACTGAACAGGATCTCTGAGAAAGCTTAAGGTTTTATTTAAAAGGAATATGGAGGTATGACCTTTGTTTAATATGGTGAACCACAATGAAATTCTAAAGTGGTCCACAAGGTTTCCTGAGAGAATTATGTTAGGATTTGACTGAAAGAGTCAGAGACAGGACAAAATGAAAAGAGGCATTTGGACCCCTCCCCACTCTATTGGCAGGAAGCTGACTAAGAAAACTACGCAGATGCAAACAAAGTGCTACAATTCATAAAAAAGAAAGATAATTTTGAGGATGGGATAAAGATCCATGGATAATTTTTCCAATATCTTGAGACCTAATCAAGGAACTTCCAATAGTTTCCAAACTAGATTTCAAATTTGCTATGGACCAGTGACTTCTTTATGGCCACAATTTTCTTTATTTTTGAACAAGAATGTCTATAGCAATCACCCTATGTCTCACCATTGTACGTTGGGTATGTTGGAGAACAGGTAACTTTTCTGTTTCACAGATTTATAGATAGAGAGGAACTCTACTTGAGAAGTTATACTTCATTCATATCTGGATCTGATCCAGATAATGACATTCTGAACTTTGAGCCAATGTATTAATGGAAGGGGACTTTTGTGGGTCTTGAGAAGATGTAGATTTTTTGTGTGTTTTGTTTTGTTTTAGGTTAGAGGATCAAGAATCACTCAGGGCCAGAGGGAAGGTTGCATTAGGCAACCTATATGATGGGTACAGAACCTATATATGCTCTCTATCCTGGCCTCGATATAGTTAGAAAAAAATATAATTTCAACACTTTAGATGCAAAGATTACAATAAACAATATTCCACTCTGGTAGGACATACACTACTTGTCCTAAAGTTTTCAACTTTAAAAATCATTTATTTAATAGCTCTACCTTATATATTATTGTAGTTTTGCTGAGCCTATGACATATTCCTGCTTTGTATGACATATGACATTCATAATAAAGGGAGAGACAAAGTCATAAATGTAGAATCTGGGTCAAAAATAATCTACACTTATGCTATTCGAAAAGTGGTCTGAAGATAGCCTGGTCCGCTAGTTGTCCCAGTTCACAAGGACAGGAAGTTGAAAGCAAGCATTAGGAAACCTATACAGCAATTTGGCATTTCCATGACATCCAAGAGGTAGTCAGTGGCCTCCTCTGCTTGAACAGGGTTTAGATTTATCTGGGAGTTGCTGAGTTCATGCTTGGAGTCACATGTGACACAGTGCATACTAGCCTGGCACAGTATAGTGCAAGACAGGAGTCCATCAACCACTGGCGATTTTCAAAATGTGTCTCCCAGCAAATAATTTGAGAAGCACTAATCATTTACTAGTGTCAGTCTATGTGTTACTCCATATACTAGCTTTCCTCTCTGACTGAGTCACCCAGCAATGGCTGGACCATGGACTGGTCACTCCTGCTGTGAGCCTATACAGCTAGGATCCTGTGCATGCTGCCAGGTGCCACACCTGCCCTCTGGCGGGTTAATATCCAAGGAGGCTGGTTTGTCCAGTGGCTGCCTGGACAGAAATGTGACACAACCCAGAAGTTGGGAAACCATCCCTTGGGGTAGCACTAATAACTTGTATGTGAGAGAGGAGTGAAAATGATAGATGCATTCCTCTGCCTCTCTCTCCTCAGGTGGTAAGCCGAGCTTGTTATGACCTGAGGACCAGCTCAGAAGCTCAATAGTACACGCCCACATATCGTGTCTGCCCTCCTTCCCTTTTTCTGTCACAACAGCTTCCCGGAACTGCATACCCCAGTAACCTATCAGCATATAAGCTTTGGCCTCAGGCTGTTTCTGGAGAACCTGGGTCAAGACAAATATTATGTAAAATTAACCCATGAAATGCTTTAGACCAGTGGGTCTCAAAGTGTGGGCCCCAGACCAGCATCATTTGTGACATTGTTAGAAATGCAAATATTTGGGTCCCACTAATAAGAACTAATAAGTTAGAAACTCGGGATGGAACCCAACAATCTGATTAGCATGCCTTACAGGTGAGTTTCCTGCATGCAAGTTTGAGAACCACTGCTATAAACCAGCAATTAGACCTGGGAACAGCTTCTTCTACTTTAAAGTATAACAGGATGCTAAAAGCTTAGCTCAAGGATGCCTTATTTCTTAGGTGATATTCATAATATTAACTTAACAATATTATAATGGTATATAATCTAGTAGCTAAAATATAACATTTCTATCATAGTACCAGACCAACTGAAAACAATAATTCTGTATATTAGATTTGTGATGACTTCTATTTTTTAAACACCTGCTTTCTTTTATTTTCTTTCTGTATTACTTAGACCCACACAGAAATAAGGCGGCCCTCCAAACCAATGCTCCAGCTCACTTAGATCATCCTCCTGTTGAGTCGTTTATTTTACCTCTCATTGCATCCCTCCTTCCTGCTCTACCCTCTGAGAGAGCTGTCTAAAGTAAACAAAGCACATGAGAACTAATGTTTTCTAATAGATTTTTGCAACCACAAGGGAACCAAGAAGTGCTCATTTTTCTACCGAAGACCCATAGAGCCCCGAGGGCTGTTGACAACATCAAGGTTTGCACCCGCTGCTCTGCTTAGTACCCTGAGTGCAGGTGGAATCACCTGGGGAGCTTTAAAAGCATATTCATGCATGGCCCCCACCTACAGAAACTGATTTATTTGGTCCAGGGTTGGGGCCTAGGCATTGTATATTTCAAAAGCCCCGACGGGTTATTCTAATGTTTAGCTAGGGTTGAGAAACACTTTAAGGCCAACTCTAGCTCACAGTATGCTTGCTTTTTGCTCCTTGACCCCAAGAGCCCCAGGCGAACACACTGACTATTTCACATGTTCCTGCCTCTCAAAGGTAATTTAAAAGGACAGTCACCACTACCAACTCCTCACAACAATCTTGGGGTTCTAGTAAAGTGACGTTCTGAACGTTGAAGTCAAGGGACAGATCAGAGTCCATTAAACCTTACTCTCAAACTGCACTTCCAACAGATACAGGACTCTCGGGTTTGTTAAAAATGGTTAGCAATCTTCTTATGAACTGCTGTTGCCTCTTGTATTCCCTGCTCCATTATGGAGTCAGAGCAAACTTGTCTCCTGTAAGCTCAGCCCAAGAACTGCTGCCGGTGCTCTCCAAGGTCCAGGGCAGTTGGGAGGGGCCTGCACAGGAACCCCGGCTCCACGCAGCTCCCAGGGAGGCTGGGAAGACACAGGGACGCCGGAGCCACCACCCCAGCCTCCAGCTTTACCGTGTGGGTTGGTTTGTATGAAATTTTTGTTTGATCCTCACCTTCTGTTCCCTTAGTGAAAATCCCATTATCTCTAACAGCTGTGTGTCAAGAAAAGACATGAATTCTGTGTAACAACAGAAGAATACTGTACTTGTTTTTCCAGGTAGCCTTAGGCACTACCATTTTATCTCACCCTCGTCATTTATAATGTAAAGATGGAAACTTCCTGCAGAAAGAAGAGCGGTACTTTAGGGCAGGAAACTTTTGAAAGAAGGAATTAAATCTCTACAGCACAGAAGGAAGATATAATGATATATATCTTTTTGAAAAACAGTCTGGGGAAAAAATAGAAGAAATTTGATAATAAAATATTATTTGCATCTTATCATTTCTAGATAAATTCACAAAGTGAAGAAAAACCTGGAAGGTGATATATACTGCTTGTGTAAGTCTTGAAATTGATTTCAGAAGCATCCGAGCTCACTACAAAAGAACTTGACCATTTAATTAGGATGGCTCAAATCCAGCATCTATATTTAGGATAAACTGGAAATTGCAGTGTAGAAATGAGAATCATCCAGCAACAGTCTAAATAAGGGATGGGAGAATGTCTATGGAAAATCATACTACAGCTTTTCTCAGCTAACCATAACATTTCTTAACTTTTGTTTTTCATTGGATACAAACTGAATCATCTCTAAGGATTTTACCTGTTTAGCTGAGGAATGCATTTTTACTGAAAGTCTCTAACTATGAGCTTTTAAATCTGCACTTATATGTATTCCTCAACTTCTCTTTAAGGCCTGTATGATCTGCTTAAGTACAGATGAATTTGGCATTTAACTTATATCAAAAAACCTCATTAAAATTCTGAATGTATATAAACATCTTATCTTGTAATACTTTGGCTCCCTGGCTCCGTGGTTGGCAGAGTCCTCACGGCACTAGCTCATTAGCTCCTCACATGTTCCTGTTTTCTTCTCATCACTGGGGTATCAGCAAATAAAGAAGTTCAAACTCAATATGTGACAGAACCGTATGATTCATTTTTTTACTCCAAGAAATGTTCTAAATGATTTCATACAAATCATATTGGCTTAACACCCAATGATTTATTAGACGAGGACAAGAGCTTTATAACCATAATTATGGCTTTTGGATGTTGAATAGGGTGTTTCTTCCTCCTCCGTCTCTTCTTTACAGTGACCTGGCTCTGGATTTAAATGTGCTTGTCAGTGATTTCCCTAAAAGCAGTTTAAACGCTCTAACTACTCCACTCAACATTGTTAGGGAAATGCATTGCTCTGGTGAGCTGACCTCGTCAGCAGGAGGCTCGGATGCGCAATGGCTGCGCGGCCAGGATGCGGACAGAAACCGGAGTCACAGGAGGAGTCCGACTCCCCAGAATTACACTGAGTTGCCTTGGCTGAAGGTTTGGTTTTAAATTACAAAAAAATAGATTCTCCAGGTAAAATCGTTCTTACCCCATGGTATCTAACAAATAAATTGCAGACTTCCAGTTTAGAGCTTGAGTGCACACATAGTGAATTACTTTCTCCTCATTTACTAATTTTACGACAGTACACACTGCTCTGCAACTCTGCTGTCAGGCCTCTCCCTCAATGTGATCCTTCAAACTTAAAATGTTTTTATTGATTTTAGAGAGGAACGGGGAGGGATAGAGAAACATTGATCAGATGCCTCCTGTCTGCCCTCACTAGGGATTGAGCCTGAAACCCGGACATGTGCCCTGACCAGGAATCGAACCAGTGACCTCTTGGTTCATGGGTTGATGCTCAACTACTGGGCCACACCAGCTGGGCTGATCATTCCAATTTAAAAATGTCCTGAAATTCACCCAACTCTAACCCTGAAGACCTGGTGTAACTGAGGTTGCCTCTTGTGTGTTAACATTAGTTGACAGCACAACTACTTGACAGGTACACCAACTAGATTAACTTGCTTCATCTTCATATATAAATTACAAACAGTTGTTCACATTCCAGAGGTGAATAAACTGAGGGCAAGTAACTTGGTTTCAGAGCCTTAACACAGAATGAACTTCCAAGTCACCACTGTCATCCCTTGGGCTGTGCTTGTCACCCTTTTGGCCTCTGATGAGGAAGCAATTTTGGAAAGTTCCGGCTGACCCATCCAGGAGTTACCTTAATACTATGAAAAAATGAGCACTTCTTGGTTCCCTGAAACTGTCCTCATAATTGAAGGGAAACACAGATTCTGTTGTTCTCTTGTGAAGAGACAAGGGGTCAAGGCTGAAATAAAGGTGTTGGGCTGCCGTCATTTTGTATCACATTTGCTGAGATGCTATGAATGTCTTATGGCCTATAGTAACTCATGTCATATTGAAACCCTTCCGTCTCCCACCAAAAAACAAAGACGACAACAACAACCTTTTCTATACTTTTGAATTAACTAATCAGGAGGCGAGCTGGTGATTCTTATGACGAGGCAGGCAAGGCAGGCTGCTCAGACCTTGTCGGCCTCCTCCCTCTAGACATTGAGAAGACTCCAGAAGGAGGGACCATGCAAGGTGAGCGGCTCATCCTGTGTGTGTGGGCGCGGCTGGCGGGCACAGGGACCGCAGAGAACTCTGTTACAACATGGAGACTCACTAAAGAAGAAACTATCGGGCCTAACACTGCCACCAGGTGGTCTTTCCTGAGAGTGATTTATTAAAATAAAAACCTCTGAGGTGCTGTTGCTGATGATCAGAATTTAATCAAGTCGCAGATCCATCAGCAGCCAGATACCAATGGCACTGGAGGGCTCAGTCATCGGATCCAGGTGATGAATCTTCGGGGCAAATAATCCACTTTCTCCCACAAATTAATGGCAGGAAGAAAAAAAAAGAATGAAAGGGAGGTAGTAGGAAGGCAGGAAAGAGAAGGGAAACTGTTCTAAAAGATACTTAAGAGATATATACCAATGATATGTGCTCGGTGTATGCGTCTCATCTGGATCCCGATTCAAATAAATCAACTGTAGAAGCACACTTTTTAGGGAACCGGGGACAATTGGGTATTGCCTGGGCATCATGATATTAAGGGATTGTTGTTAGTTTTGCTGATAATGGTATTGAGGATTATGTTTAAAATAGAGTGCTTTATCTAATAGATAGATGTTATGCATTTTTGAAATAATATAGTATCAGGAATTTGTTTTTAAATATTTCAGATAAAAAGTGGGGCTGGGAATGGATGCGAGGAGACAGGAAGAACGGTGATGTCTGTGGAATCCAGGGAATGGACACGTGGGGTTATTATACTTTCTTTATACTTCTATGTTTGAAAATACTTCAGTAATTTTTTCAAAAATTTACTAATTTACAGGGGAATTATTGATAATTATAAGTTAAATATAATGCTATATAAAATATATATATATATATTTTTTATGTACATATAAAATATATATATATATAGATCATTTGGTACTATGAAATTTTCACACAAATATTAACAATTGAGTGAAAGCATTTAAGTCTGAATTCAATATCCATTATGTGTTAGAGAAATAATTTGGCAAATTTTCTTGTGCTTATCACCTTTCTCTGCACATAGACACTCATCTACCATATCAGTTGCCATTCCGTGTTACCTGTGTTGTACATACTATACATCATGTTCTACAAAAGAAAGTTGGCTTTTGAAACAACTTAATTAAACAAAGCATCCAAAATTCCACTTTAAAAATCTATCAATATTAGGAGTCCTTTCGTCTTGTCTAGTTGAAGGCTTTTCTCACTGAAATGCTTTAACCCTGTAATATATCCATTTCCATGGCATGAAAAGATAGAAAACAAGCACATTAAATGGCTATTTCTTTTCTTTAAAAATCTCGTTCTTTGAACACATCTTAATATATTATTTCTCCAGGACTTGGGGTTGGGAGCGGGAATCAACCAACTTTGTTAATGATATAACATAGTTCTCAACTCTGAAAATCAAATTAACACTTTGTATTCAAATTCCAAAAGAGCAGCACCCTCATAATAAAACCGCATGTATATGTCCAGGAACTAAAAAATCAGAGTTCTCATGAAATCGGGCGGCAGTCAGCTTTGGTTTTCTGGTTTGAATTTCACAAGAACTCAGACCACAGCGTGAGGAAAAAAATTCCAAACAGCTAAAGGTGATAAACAATTATTTCTCCACTAAAATGTAGCTACAAAAAATATTTCTCTCCAAAATCATTTCCTAGTTTTTGTCACTTGTTTTATTTTTGCTTGAGCGTGCGGTGAGGGACGTACATAAACACACCAAAAATGGCCAGTGCGATCGTGGCCCTGCTTGTTAATGCGTTTTGTTTCTGAATCAGGGAGACCCCTTCAGAGGATTAAAAGGTGCTAAAAAAATCATTGTCTACATCTCAGTTTCCCTCAAGTTGCCATTTCCCTCCGCCCGCGACTCAGGAGAGTGGCTCTCTGAGCTGCGGGGCAGACTCTGGGCCTGACCCTGGCTCAGGGGAAGCTGTTGGAGCTCCGCCGCCCAGAGCCCAGGCTCCGCTGCAGGGCCCTCCGCACATCCCAGCGGCCGCCCGCTCCTCGGTGAGCAGGGCAACTCACTGCGCCTCCCGCTCCTCGGGTTTAACACCTGCCACTGCTGGGGGATCCGGCGCCTCTGCCCTCCAGCCGCCCAGGCCTCCCGCTTCCACTCGCTCTTCCAGAAATGCATCTCGGATCTGCTGGGTGCGCCAGCTCCCGCCGCCCCTCGCGCCCTTTGGAAGCCCCTTCACCCCGAATTAACTCCCGCTCCCGACGCGAAGCCCCGGGACATGTCCATAGGAGTGGGGCTCTCTGCTCCGGGACATGTCCATAGGAGTGGGGCTCTCTGCTCCGGGACATGTCCATAG
>NW_005365953.1:597251-599319 GCF_000412655.1 Myotis brandtii
GGGGGGGATGTGGGGCCTCCCGGGGGGATGTGGGGTCTCCCATGTGCGCCAGCTGTGGGTGCACACGGAGATGCACGAGGGGCCAGAGCGGCTGAGCTCAGCTGCGTCCAGCCGTGCAGCTCCCCCAGGAGTGCGAGTTCTCCTCCTCGGTACAGCGGCCCAGAAACCGGAAATAACGGTTATCGCCGCTTTACAGCGGATGATTAAGTTACAGGGCGATGCGAGGAATTTTCACGGACACACTCGGCCCGCTGGGGCCCTCTCCTCAGCACCAGGCCATACTCCCCCGCCCCCCGGCACCAGCAAGAGTGCGGCCTCCCCGGCACCGCCCTGGGCGCAACCTCAGCCAGAGTCAGAGGACAAGACAGGAAACGTCCTTTACTCCCAGCACGTCCTTCCTTCTTCCTTCCTCCTTCCTTCCTTCTTCCTTCCTCCTTCCTTCCTTCCTCCTTCCTTCCTCCGGGACATGTCCGCAGGAGCGGGGTTCTCTGCTCCGGGACATGTCCATAGGTGAGGGGTTCTCTGCTCCGGGACATGTCCGCAGGAGTGGGGCTCTTTCCTTCCTCCTTCCTTCCTCCTTCCTTCCTTCCTCCTTCCTTCCTCCTTCCTTCCTTCCTCCTTCCTTCCTCCTTCCTTCCTTCCTCCTTCCTTCCTCCTTCCTTCCTTCCTCCTTCCTTCCTCCTTCCTTCCTTCCTCCTTCCTTCCTCCTTCCTTCCTTCCTCCTTCCTTCCTCCTTCCTTCCTTCCTCCTTCCTTCCTCCTTCCTTCCTTCCTCCTTCCTTCCTCCCTTCCTTCTTCCTTCCTTCCTTCCTTCTTCCTCCCTTCTTTCCTCCTTCCTTCTTCCTTCCTTCTTCCTTCCTTCCTCCTTCCTTCCTCCTTCCTTCCTTCCTCCTTCCTTCCTCCCTTCCTTCTTCCTTCCTTCCTTCCTTCTTCCTCCCTTCTTTCCTCCTTCCTTCTTCCTTCCTTCTTCCTTCCTTCCTCCTTCCTTCCTCCTTCCTTCCTTCCTCCTTCCTTCCTCCCTTCCTTCTTCCTTCCTTCCTTCCTTCTTCCTCCCTTCTTTCCTCCTTCCTTCTTCCTTCCTTCTTCCTTCCTTCCTCCTTCCTTCCTCCTTCCTTCCTTCCTCCTTCCTTCCTCCCTTCCTTCTTCCTTCCTTCCTTCCTTCCTTCTTCCTCCCTTCTTTCCTCCTTCCTTCTTCCTTCCTTCTTCCTTCCTTCCTCCTTCCTTCTTCCTTCCTTCTTCCTTCCTCCTTTTTTCCTTCCTTCCTCCTTCCTTTCTTCCTTCCTTCCTTCCTTCCTCCTTCCTTCCTCCCTTCCTTCTTCCTTCTTTCTTCCTTCCTTCCTTCCTTCTTCCTTCCTTTTCTCCATACTTCTTCCTTCCTTCCTTCCTTCCTTCCTTTCTTCCTTCCTTCTCTTTTTTAAAATTTCTTTCAACTTATAGAACAGGGCTACATGTCAATAAAGAACTTTAAATGATCAAGTAGAAGGCTGCCATCTAATTTACTGGTCAACAGGTTCCTAAAACACACCATTCCTGGGAAAGATTTCGTTATTATGAGCCCTTATAGAGGTGCTCTTATCTATAGTAACTTTATTGTTCTTTTAAAACCCGTGCAACTTTGGGAAAGTTAGTTAACTGCCCTGTGCCTCCGCTCCTGCCGCTGCAGACGGGATGACTAAGAGCACTGCCTGCCTGGTTGCTGTGAGGGAAAGTGAGGAACCCCTGGGCCTCGTACAGCACTCCTGTGTGTGCACTCGTTCGGAGACCAGTAACTGCACCAGGCACCGTGGCCTCGCTGACCTAAGTCCCCAGGCAGGAAACCGGGGCCCTGTCCGCTGCTGCCTGTGCGCTGGCACACAGTGGGTCCAGAACGGGCGTGTGCGACAGGAATGTGCAGTCCATGCAGAACTCACAGGGTTTCACAGAACCCCCAGCGGAACACTCCGCCCACCCGGTGGGAACTGGGCTGGAGGGAGGGATGTGGGGCCTCCCGGGGGGATGTGGGGCCTCCCTGGAGGGATGTGGGGCCCCCCCGGGGGGATGTGGGCCCCCCCGGGGGGGATGTGGGACCT
>NW_005365953.1:600354-602105 GCF_000412655.1 Myotis brandtii
TCCTTCCTTCCTTCCTTCCTTCCTTCCTTCCTTCCTTCCTCATTCCTTCCCCTTTGCTTTCTTCCCTCCTTCCTTCCTTCCTTCCTCCTTCCCTCCTTCCTCCCTCCTTTCTCCCTTCCCTCCTTCCTTCCCCCTTCCTTCCTCCCTTCCTTCTTCCTTCCTTCCTTCCTTCCTTCTTCCTCCCTTCTTTCCTCCTTCCTTCTTCCTTCCTTCTTCCTTCCTTCCTCCTTCCTTCTTCCTTCCTTCTTCCTTCCTCCTTTTTTCCTTCCTTCCTCCTTCCTTTCTTCCTTCCTTCCTTCCTTCCTTCCTTCCTTCCTTCTTCCTTCCTTCCTTCCTTTCTTCCTTCCTTCTCTTTTTTAAAATTTCTTTCAGCTTGTAGAACAGGGCTACATGTCAATAAAGAACTTTAAATGATCAAGTAGAAGGCTGCCATCTAATTTACTGGTCAACAGGTTCCTAAAACACACCATTCCTGGGAAAGATTTCGTTATTATGAGCCCTTATAGAGGTGCTCTTATCTATAGTAACTTTATTGTTCTTATAAAACCCGTGCAACTTTGGGAAAGTTAGTTAACTGCCCTGTGCCTCCGCTCCTGCCGCTGCAGACGGGATGACTAAGAGCACTGCCTGCCTGGTTGCTGTGAGGGAAAGTGAGGAACCCCTGGGCCTCGTACAGCACTCCTGTGTGTGCACTCGTTCGGAGACCAGTAACTGCACCAGGCACCGTGGCCTCGAGGGCCGGCCGGGCTGGAAGGAAGGGCAGGCACAGCAGCCGGCGGCAGCCCCTGGCCTTCTGGGGGCACAGTCTTTGAATGCCACGTTCACAGCCGCCCCTCTGCTCACAGAGCATCAAGCCTCCGCCTTGGCCCCGGGGCCACAGCTTCCCCCTCAGGGAAGAGCCGCTGCTCTCCGTCTGCGCTGGGCACTGCACGCAGAGTGGCTGGGGCCTCAGGGGGAGAAGCAGGGCCCTCGGAGCAGCAGCCTGAGGGTGACAAGCTCTTTAGTGCCTGGACCTGAGTTAGCGACCCCCAACCGGTCCCCCCGCGAGACCACAGGTCACCTGAGATGTCCACAGAAGGCGGAAGCCTGGCTCCAGGGCCAGACTGGCCCCAGCTGGAGGGACCATCCACCTCCCAGGCAGGAGGGCCTGGTAAGCAAGTCAGGCCTCCCGCCTGGATGCAATTAGCTCTGGGCCGCTCTGGGAATCCGTATGCAAATGTTTCCATCATGCAACCTTAGCCGTTTTCCATAGCCATCATTTTGTATGAGGTTTTTTTTTAAAAAAAAAAAAAAAGAAAGAAAGAAAGAAGGAAGGAAAGAAACACCTCATGCAAGGATAGAAATATCTGAGACGAGGTGGCCTCTGCTGACCACCAGGTCACCATCGAGGGTCCTGGTCACAAACCACTGCTCATTAATCATCCTGACAGCAGCAATTACAACGCAGACATTCTAGAAAGGAACTTTCCATTTCCCTCTACATGTGCACCGATGAGGGAATGGTTAATTGGAAGCATTTCTGGAAAAACAAATACTATACTCCTGAATTCCCTTTACTTAGAATTGTAAGCAGGTATGTACTCCCTCCATCCATTCAATAAATATTTATAAGACATGGTATAGTGGGGGTGAGACACTTAAACAATGAGAGTTCAGGAATAAGAGTAGTAGAGAAAGCATTAAGCATTAACAGTAAAACATAACAAAAAAAATCCAAGACGTGTTCCCTGCTTGCAAGTGGCTTGCAACTT
>NW_005365953.1:602514-608411 GCF_000412655.1 Myotis brandtii
TTCTTCCTTCCTTCCTTCCTTCCTTCCTTCCTTCCTTCTTCCTTCCTTCCTTCCTTTCTTCCTTCCTTCTCTTTTTTAAAATTTCTTTCAGCTTGTAGAACAGGGCTACATGTCAATAAAGAACTTTAAATGATCAAGTAGAAGGCTGCCATCTAATTTACTGGTCAACAGGTTCCTAAAACACACCATTCCTGGGAAAGATTTCCTTATTATGAGCACTTATAGAGGTGCTCTTATCTATAGTAACTTTATTGTTCTTATAAAACCCGTGCAACTTTGGGAAAGTTAGTTAACTGCCCTGTGCCTCCGCTCCTGCCGCTGCAGACGGGATGACTAAGAGCACTGCCTGCCTGGTTGCTGTGAGGGAAAGTGAGGAACCCCTGGGCCTCGTACAGCACTCCTGTGTGTGCACTCGTTCGGAGACCAGTAACTGCACCAGGCACCGTGGCCTCGAGGGCCGGCCGGGCTGGAAGGAAGGGCAGGCACAGCAGCCGGCGGCAGCCCCTGGCCTTCTGGGGGCACAGTCTTTGAATGCCACGTTCACAGCCGCCCCTCTGCTCACAGAGCATCAAGCCTCCGCCTTGGCCCCGGGGCCACAGCTTCCCCCTCAGGGAAGAGCCGCTGCTCTCCGTCTGCGCTGGGCACTGCACGCAGAGTGGCTGGGGCCTCAGGGGGAGAAGCAGGGCCCTCGGAGCAGCAGCCTGAGGGTGACAAGCTCTTTAGTGCCTGGACCTGAGTTAGCGACCCCCAACCGGTCCCCCCGCGAGACCACAGGTCACCTGAGATGTCCACAGAAGGCGGAAGCCTGGCTCCAGGGCCAGACTGGCCCCAGCTGGAGGGACCATCCACCTCCCAGGCAGGAGGGCCTGGTAAGCAAGTCAGGCCTCCCGCCTGGATGCAATTAGCTCTGGGCCGCTCTGGGAATCCGTATGCAAATGTTTCCATCATGCAACCTTAGCCGTTTTCCATAGCCATCATTTTGTATGAGGTTTTTTTTTAAAAAAAAAAAAAAAGAAAGAAAGAAAGAAGGAAGGAAAGAAACACCTCATGCAAGGATAGAAATATCTGAGACGAGGTGGCCTCTGCTGACCACCAGGTCACCATCGAGGGTCCTGGTCACAAACCACTGCTCATTAATCATCCTGACAGCAGCAATTACAACGCAGACATTCTAGAAAGGAACTTTCCATTTCCCTCTACATGTGCACCGATGAGGGAATGGTTAATTGGAAGCATTTCTGGAAAAACAAATACTATACTCCTGAATTCCCTTTACTTAGAATTGTAAGCAGGTATGTACTCCCTCCATCCATTCAATAAATATTTATAAGACATGGTATAGTGGGGGTGAGACACTTAAACAATGAGAGTTCAGGAATAAGAGTAGTAGAGAAAGCATTAAGCATTAACAGTAAAACATAACAAAAAAAATCCAAGACGTGTTCCCTGCTTGCAAGTGGCTTGCAACTTGGGGAAGATGTACTAAGTTCAAGTGAGAAAGTAAACGGCAACGTGAACCGGTGTGAGCCGTTCGGGGAACGCTCGGAGCAGCTCGGAGGCATTTAACAGTAAAACATTACAAAAAAAATTCAAGACGTGTTCCCTGCTTGCAAGTGGCTTGCAACTTCGGGAAGATGTACTAAGTTCAAGTGAGAAAGTAAATGGCAACATGAACCAGTGTGAGCCGTTCGGGGAACGCTCGGAGCAGCTCGGAGGAAGGAGTGGCACTCTCAGAGGGGGCAGGCCATCCGGGCTTGGAGATGCTGGGGTAACAAAGAGGAGAGGAAACCCCATTTAGAGAAGGTTTAATTTATTAGGAGAATCGGCTGCTTTTAAAGAAGGACTTTCTCATGAATGGACTGGGTGGCAAGTGAAAAGAGAAGAAAGGCTGTGTGATGAAGGGGCAGGCCTGAGCAGCTAAGGCTTGGGATGGGCAAACCGGCTCTGTCTGGGCCTCAGCAGCAAGAGTTCTTAAGGGGAGGGTTGTCACTCATGGGACTCCGTTTCCATGACTTCAAATCGTAATGTCCACGTCAGGTTTCCGATTATTTGGGAACAGCATCTGTCTGCATACATTGGGTCAGACGTCTGCCCTCAACTATGGCCAAGAGACGGTGCCAGGGGCCCTTCTGTCCATCAGGACAGCCCCTAACGAAGGGGGCATGTTTGTGATCCAGGCAACCACGAGAGGGAGCTATTGTAAGTAAATACGCATCAGGTGGCAGGCGCTTTGCTATGTGGTGACCTCCTGGCTCTGCAGTTGAGCCCGTTCCCTGTGAAATGGAAATCAGGAAGACCGCAGCAGGGAAGGGGCAAACCTGAAATATGGCTTTAACAAGAGCATTCTACCAGGGAGGTGCACTTTGCATTTAAAGGTAAACTGACTTGAGGTCAGAATCTATGTGACGATTCCTAACAGAATCCCGAGTGACGACATAAAGCCATGTCATTCTGCACCTTCACCCCCAATATTGATGATGGGATCTGGGTGGGCCCTGGCATTGGTGTTCAGGGAAAGCCCCTCGGTAGCCACTGAGGCAGGACACCAGACTCATAATCCTGCCACTGGTGCGACATTGGAGGGTGGCAGGGATCTATTTGGATTAGAAGATGATGACAAAGGAGAATTTGAGGTGACCCCAACAATTCAAGGCTCGGGGGAAGGGGACAGCACCATCTAACAGGATAAAGAAAGAAAAAGTGACACTGAGCTACAGTGATCTGGTTTGCTTTGGAGTCCTAGCAGGACATCTGGGCAGAGCCGGTCAGTGGGCTTTGGAGCCCGTATAAGATAGGGGGGTTATCGTTCTAGAGCAGCGGTTCTCAACCTGTGGGTCTCGACCCCTTTGGCGGTCGAACGACCCTTTCACAGGGGTCGCCTAAGACCATCCTACATATCAGATATTTACATTATGATTCATAACAGTAGCAACATTACAGTTATGAAGTAGCAACGAAAATAATTTTATGGTTGGGTCACAACATGAGGAACTGTATTTAAAGGGCCAGAAGGTTGAGAACCACTGATCTAGAGTGATCACAGAACCCTATGTAAAAAATCTGGATCATTGAAGATATACTCATCAGACATTAGACCAACACACCAATGTTACATACAATGTATGGCAAACCAAGTCATAAGTAACAATAGCATAACAACTGTACGATAACATATCATAGGCAGGCTATTTCAACAAAGGACAATTAAACATTCACTTGTGGTCTTGATAGATACACTCTTCATTTGTAAATTATTTAGCCACCCCTCAGGAGATGCTAAAAAACTATTTTAGAAAAAAACAGACCATTTGCTATTTATTTTTCTTTTTTTCAATTACACTTCCCTCTAATATATTATGGTCATATTGCTTTAAAGCAGTGGTTCTCAACCTGTGGGTCGCGACCCCTTTGGGGGCGAATGATCCTTTGACAGGGGTCGCCTAAGACCATCGGAAAACACATATATAATTACATATTGTTTTTGTGATTAATCACTATGCTTTAATTATGTTCAATTTGTAACAATGAAAATACATCCTGCATATCAGATATTTACATTACGATTCATAACAGTAGCAAAATTACAGTTATGAAGTAGCAACGAAAATAATTTTATGGTTGGGGGTCACCACAACATGAGGAACTGTATTAAAGGGCTGAGGCATTAGGAAGGTTGAGAACCACTGATCCAGAGGGTTGGAGTAAATTTTGGCTTTATTGGTTATGTTTATTTTTTTTAAATAAGGAGAATGTATGATTGTGCTATTTGTATAATTAAAAGTTAAATACTTTAATAACATTTATTTTGGGGCCACCATTTAACATTTTTCCCCACTTCTACCATCTCTACAACAGGCTGGTCTACTGCACTGCCTCTGATATGTAGTCAAGCAGCCAGCGCAGCCGGGTGTCTCAGCTCTCCGCTGGGCACTGGCACCCACGGTGGCTGAAGCTGTTCCTAAACCCCAGTCCCTGTGGCGGAAGCTTTGTTTCCCTGGTCTCCTTGCTGACAGCCCCTGTTGCTTCCAGGAGACAGTATTTTAATTATCAATGTGGCTGGTTTACTGAAAAGCAAATCTTGATTTAATACTGTCATAGGTTTATTTTAGGTTGAGCTTTCTATTTCATCTCTCTTTAAAAAAAATATTGAAAGGCATTTCTTATTTTATACATCTTAGTTTTTAATATAAATTTCATCTTGAATGGTTTTTATTTAGAAAAAATTGGCCTTAAAGTATTCTATGAATCCAATTTAGTATAGTCTGTATTTAATAGCATACTAAGAAAAGAGCAAACCAACACTGTAAACTGCAAATAATAGAGCTGCAATTAAATACTATTTGGGGGCCAGTCTCTTTCCACACTATTTTTTCAGTCATCTATTTTCCTGTGAGGTAAAGATGAAGAGACTAAAAGTAGTCAAATTAGTACATACACATGTTTCTGAGCTTGTCTGACATTTTTCAGAAAGAAAAAGCAGCAAGTCTATTGTAATCTGTGTTAAAAAGAAATAGCTAGTTCCTTTAATCTCATTTTACTTCAGTAAATTGAGATTGGCTAATAAGATTTGGAGTATTTTTTCCCAAGTACAAGATAAAATGGTCTCTATGCCAGTAAATGGAATTTTAGAACAATGCCATTTAAAATTCCTTCAGAGTATTTCTAAAAACTAGATTCTATTTACACAATAAATATGGTCAGTGGGCTTTGGAGCCCGTATAAGATAGGCGGGTTACCGTTCTAGAGCAGCGGTTCTCAACCTGTGGGTCTCAACCCCTTTGGCAGTCAAACGACCTTTTCACAGGGGTCGCCTAAGACCATCCTGCATATCAGATATTTACATTACGATTCATAACAGTAGCAACATTACAGTTATGAAGTAGCAACGAAAATAATTTTATGGTTGGGGGTCACAACATGAGGAACTGTATTTAAAGGACCAGAAGGTTGAGAACCACTGTTCTAGAGGCTATAATTTCCACGTGGCCAACAGCGTATGAATAGACTCTGTTCAGAATGAAATGAAAGTACTAAGATGATAATGAAGTCTAACTGGCGCTTCAGCGGTACATCTAGATTCAGGTTTAACTAACCCCTCGAGGTGCTTCCATGATGGTTCCTTATTTAACCTTCACAATGACCTTGTCATGGAACTGAGCTGCAAGGCTCTACATCATGTAAATTACCTAAGGTCACACACACGTGGGGTGCAGACTGGGACTCTCCAGCCAGCTTTGTGGACTCCATGACATCGTTACCTCCTCATTAAAAAGCAAACAAAAGTGCCTATCCAAACAGTCAGAAAATAGGACAAAAAAATGGATATTGCTATTGACACTGTGAAATGTAGATATCTAGCTTCTTAATGTTGTGTGGATAATAGTTCTGCTTCTTAAACCTTGAGAATCCAAGTGAACTAGAGTTCAAAGACAGCAGTCACAGCATGGGAGTCAGCGGAGTGTTTTGTTTTTAATTCCTCCAAGTCATTGCTGCGTAGCCTGTGCGCAATTTCAGCTCAGTATTTTATTTGGGGCTCAGCTCACTAAAACACAGCTTTTTCTTCTTTCCATTTTAATAATTCCACAGTGACCCCTGCTGGGAAGGAAGGACTGCGCAGCCCCGGCCCTGCAGGAGAGCGCCGCCTGGCGGTGGAGAGCGCGAGGCGCTGGTGGCACAGGCTGCGGACCCCTCCCTCCGTGTGGCTGCCCGTGTACAGGTGAGTGGCGCTCTCGCAGGACGATCAATACGCAGACTCCGGCTCCCCTGCAGCCAGGTCCCAAGGCAGCACGACCTCGGCCGGTGAAGGGGACCCCGCATGTCCTTGTCGCTCCCGTTCTAGCTCCCTCTCCGCTGCGGCTTGTAGTCCCCAGCGCCCTCCTCCACGCCGCCTGCGGACG
>NW_005365953.1:608532-610948 GCF_000412655.1 Myotis brandtii
GACGCTCAGTGGGAAAGGAGCCTGAGCGGCCCTGGCAGCACCGGGGACCGACCGCTTCCGCGGAAACGCCACCTGTTCTGCAAACACACGGCAGACAGCGCGGCGGCTGCCTGTCCACGCGGCAGGACAGCGACGGATGTGGTGCAGTTTGCACTGTGGGAAGTGGGGCCGCTTGCATAGAACGGGAGCTGAAGACCTGCAAGTTACGAGTTCGTGCGGCGGCAGCTCTGGAAACGGTGCCACAGACTGGAGGACAAGCAGCCTGGCCCCGGCGCCCACGTCGCTGGGAATCCCCGCTCCTGGGACCGCTCTGCTTTCTGTGGGAGGAACTGGGGTCCCACGTGGTCTGTCAAACGCGGTGTTGCTTTTTAATCCCCTTTCTTCATGGTTGGTATCCCTCCGCTGTCTGTTCAGCCTCTCTCTGATGTTGAAGTGCCCCCTAGTCCAGTGATGGCGAACCTTTTGAGCTCGGCGTGTCAGCATTTTGAAAAACCCTAACTTAACTCTGGTGCCGTGTCACATATAGAAATTTTTTGATATTTGCAACCATAGTAAAACAAAGACTTATATTTTTGATATTTATTTTATATATTTAAATGCCATTTAACAAAGAAAAATCAACCAAAAAAAATGAGTTCGAGTTCGTGTGTCACCTCTGACATGCGTGTCATAGTCTCTGTGCCCAAATATCATTTACTTGACCCAGAAATATCCCTATATTTACTTTGGTTTCTGCCCCATTTTAGGTGGCCGGCCCTTGGGAACACAATGGGGAACACATTTGTTAAATCCAGCCCCGCGGCAGGAGAGTTATATCGAGATAAATGGACTTTCATTTCTCTCTGGAATAGGCGCTGTGTGTATTGAGGCCCCACGAGCAGGAAAATGCAGCGTCTTGACCTGTGGTGACTTCACACTTAAGCACACACCTTCCCCCAAGGTTATCCGATGATACAACTCGGCCTCATGCCACCCCAGCACCCCAACCCGTCCGTTCCCACCACCCTTTTATTTTACTTTATTTTTTTTTCACCAAACACATTTTATTTTTTAAATAATTTTGTTTTATTGTGTAAAGTTTTACATATGTCTCCTTTTTCCCCACCCCAGCCATTCCCTCCCGGGCAAGCCCCCACCGCCCCAGTGTCCGTGCCCATTGGGGGGGGAGGGGTAGAGAGCACCCAAAGGACTTGTATGCGTGCATATCAGAACAACCCGCCACCCTTTAGGATGTGTCCCAAAAAGATGCCTTTGGAAAAGTCCTGGGTTTTCAAGAAAATGTTTCTTTATAGATGGAATGAGCCCTCTAGTGGCCGCTTTTGAAGTTACAGCCTCTAGTTTCATGAAGACAGTAGGTCCTTCCCATCCTTGACTTCTCTCTCTCCCCCTCATTTTTCACACCCACAGGCATCTTAAAGTCACCCTTTCGCCATCCTCCCTCTGCCCATGGCCTGGTTGAGGTCTCAAGGTCCCAGCCTGAACAGCTGTGAGACCCTTATGGGCTCCAATTCCATACCTCGGATCCCAGAGGTCATTCTCCACATGATCTCACTCATGTTGGGATGTAATGAACAACATACACTGATGAACAAAAATAGATCCAGAGACAGAGAAGCATCAAACCTCAGAGGCAAGGCAGGGGAGCGGGGAGGGGGCAAGAGATCAACCGAAGGTCTTGTATGCCTGCATATGAGCATAACCAGTGGACACAGACAATAGGAGGGTGGGGGCATGTGCTGGGGGGTGGGAGTGGCCAGGGAGAGGTCAAGGGCAGGGGAGAAGGAGACATATGTATAACTTTCAACAATAAAGAATTAGAAGAAAAACTTGGAAGCAACCAAGATGTCTTCAGTAGGTGAATAGATTTTTAAAAGGCAAAACAGACAATGGAATATTACTCAGTGCTAAAAAGAAATGAGCTAGCAATCCATGAAAAGATATGGGGGAAATTTAAATGCATATTACTCAATGAAAGAAGCCAGTCTGGAAAGCTAAATACTGTGTGACTACAAGTATGTATATGACATTCTGGAAAAATTAAAACTATGGAGACAGTACACAGATCCTACCACCAGGGGTTAAGCAGGAGGGAGGGATGAACGGGAGCACAGAAGATTTTTAGGGCAGTGAAACCACTCTGTATAGTTCAATAATGGTGGATTATACGTGTCATTATACGTTTATCCAACCCACAGATAGCACACCACCACGCGTGAACCCTAGCCCTGGCTGCTGTGGCTCAGTTGGTTGGGTGTCTTCCCACGCACCAAAAGGTCACTGATTCAGTTCCAATTCAGGGCACATGCCCGAGTTGCCCACTCAATCCCCAGTAGAAGGCATCCTGGAGGCAGCTGATCAATGTTTCTATCTCTCTCTCCCTTCTTCTCTCTCTAAAATTAATAAAAACATTTTATTT
>NW_005365953.1:611106-620384 GCF_000412655.1 Myotis brandtii
GCCAGGTTCTGTCCAGGATCTTTTGCCATGTTCTCTTGCTAGGTTCTGTCTTTAGGTTCTGTCGGGGTTCTGTCTCTAGGTTCTGTCCCTAGGTTCTGTCTCTAAGTTCTTCAGCCAGGTTCTCTCGCTAGGTTCTGTGTCTAGGTTCTGACTCAGGAGGTTCTTCCAGGTCCTGTCTCTAGGTTCTCTCTCTAGGATCTGTCCCTAGGTTCTGTCTCCTGTTGTCTTGTTACATCTGTATTTATACCATCTGTTTTTAATCCTGTCAATTTCTATTCCAAAGGTTAGGGTGTTTCTTATCTCCATTCCAGGGAGTAAAGATTATGTAGCTTAAGCGTGATTGTTCTTAGTTAAAGTGATTAACTACCCGCCTGGCACTTAGTTAAGGGGGTGTCTTCCCACGCACCAAAAGGTCACTGATTCAGTTCCAATTCAGGGCACATGCCCGAGTTGCCCACTCAATCCCCAGTAGAAGGCATCCTGGAGGCAGCTGATCAATGTTTCTATCTCTCTCTCCCTTCTTCTCTCTCTAAAATTAATAAAAACATTTTATTTTAAAAAAAGAAAAGAATGACCCCTAATGTAGACTGTGGATGCTGGGTGATGATGATGCAACAATGTACATTTATCAGTTGTAGCAAAGTGCCACTCTGGTGTAAGATGTTGATAATAGGGGAGGCTATGCATCAAGGGGTGGGGGACGAGGTAAATGGGAAAGGAATTTCTGTAGCTCCTGCTTAATAATATTGCTGAGAACCTAAAAAATAAAGTCTGCTCTAAAAAAATAAAGTCTATGAAAAATGTTAGCTGTGGTTATTTGTTATCTAAAATCCCTCTAGCTTTAGATTCTGGTGTTACATGTAGCCAGTATGTATTTGTGGAGTGAAGTTAATGTTTCTGGAGCATTTGTGTTATCTTGGCCTCCGGTAGCGAATGTGCAGAGAAGTCATAATTCTACTACTGCGTTTAGCACGTCCATAGCACTTGCCCTGACTTTGCTTTTCCCTCGGCTGTTACATTTATTGAGACTTTTCCACCCCACCCCCCACCATTGCTTTGTGTGCAGCTGATTACTATTATTATCCTTAATTTCCAACGGAGGAGACAGGCACGATGGGTCCTCATCTAGGAGGTGTTATTTGGGCATAAATAACACCTCAGGTCAAACAGGTGAGGCACAATTTGCATCTTGGCATTAAATTAGAACTAGACGCAGGAGAATGTTATTCCTGAAATAACAACCACCAAGTGGAAAAACCAGAGCGATCACAGGTGTTCCTGGACTTTCATAATAACTCAGCAATGAATTCAGACTTCAAGCCACGTGCTTATGGGTTGGACTGCTCTCAACCAGCCAGGCCCTGCGTCTCTGGAAGGTTCCTTGGGCTCAGTATCAGAGAACCTGGACCCTCCAGCTGACGCTGCACGGCCACAGCCATATAACCTTGACACGTCCTTGAACCTTTCTAAACATCAGTTCATCAGTTGTTGTTTGTTTGTTTGTTTGTTTGTTTTTAATTTGTGTGGTGGAAATAACACTCTTTCTGATTTTTCCATCTCCAGGGCTAAGGAGAGAAAAACATATGTGTAGCATATGCAGATGAAAAGACAACTCCTATGGCTGTAACTAGATCAGTGCTTCTTTCTTCAGGTCTACACATACACAAAATTCAGCAACGGATAAACCTCCAGCCTTCGAGGAAGGGCCAAGGCCCAGTGGGGTCAGAGGTAGACTCACCGAAGGCCACAGAGGCTACAGAATTACCCGAGATTTATTAGACCTCCATCCGATGGTCACCATCACGGAGCACGGAAATGGAAAAGGCAAGCCCACTCAATGATTCAAAGGATTGAATACTCACTCGAAGCACATTCCTGCTGTTTAAATCATATTTCCACTAAACGCATTGTTAGCGCGAGGTTAGCTGTGACCGTTGGGTAACTCGGGCCCATTCGCATGTGGAATAAGTTGTACGTCACTGACGCAGCAGAGCCCACTTTGATTAAGGTCGCCATCACCATCCGTGGGATAGTTTCGTGTTCTGAGCCTCACGCTGTGACGCACTGAGAATGGAAAATCATTCTTTCCAAAACCCACAGGTCCCATCTGTCCAAACTTGACAGGTACTTGATGGGTCCTCTTCAAGCGTCAGCATCATGAGGGGCCAGGGAAGAGGCGGAAGCTCGCCGGCTGGAGGAGGCGAGGGGGACGCTGCCGTGGGCGCTTGCATCAGGTCGGGAGAGAGGAGGACTGTCCGAGCAAAGGCAGGCACGTGCTGTCACTCAGGGGCCTTGTACCTCCGTTCATTTCTTACACGTCATGCTGTGGGCTCACGAGAGGTGAGCTATAGAGAAAGCAGGTGGAGGTGTGCGGGAGTTTCCTATTTATCTTGGCAGCTGTTCTGTAAGTTTGGATTTCTTTACAAATAAAACGTTAAAAACAAAAGCATGGTGCTTCATTCCCCATTCCCCTGCACAGCACCCAGGGTGATGCTGGGGCCGGATTCGATGGGGGTGGGGGGTGGGGGGGGAATAGCTATGCTCCTTAAATGGAGGCAAAGGGTCAGATCTAACATGGCTGTTATTCCTACAAAACCTATATCCATATCAGTTTATACCAGAAATTCAACAACAACTTAGAATTGGTTTGAGGAGCCCCTGCCAGCAACCCTTTTATCCCTAACCCATCCTCCTCCCTCCACCACTTGGGAAAGATGGGCTCCTCCATGAAATCATTGCCTGTTCCAATTTTTGTGTCAACTACTGCAAAGGCACTATCTCTCTCTCTCTCTCTCTCTCTCTTTCTTTCACACACACACACACACACACACACACACACACACACACATTGTTCTCATGAAGTATGCCATTAGGGGCTCAGAATAATAAACCGCTGTCATAATTAGGCTCTGCGATGGATCTCCAAGACGCGCAGACATGGGAGAGGAGAAAGGCCCAGGAGGTCACTCCAGCCATCTCCCTGCCAGCACAATTGGGCAGATCTGCTCTCAGGCTATAAACACTTAAACTATTCAAACAATTGCCTTGTATAATTTATAGTAAAACGTTTACCTTATTACTGGGTGATTCTTGAGGGTGGGAGGTGGGAAGTAAATCATGAGTAGCTTCCTAAAAACAAGTCCTCTCCTGTTTAGAATATATTTCCCATTCGGTGTGAAATAAGCCGAGCTTATTGTTATGCAAGAGTTGCCTCTCTGCATCTGATCATTTAAAGTGTAGCCCTGACCCCAGCTGTCCCTCACATGATATTATAAATGTGGTTTGCAATAGTTCCAACTTCTTTGGGCTTAGATTTGAGTGTTGGTCTTGAACACAGTTGTAGGATATGATTCTGCCTTTGACCCAGACATCCAACCCCAAGTCTACATTCCCCAAGAGTGAAGCTAGAACAAACCCTGTAAGGCCTTCAGAGAACAATCCTCAAGCCAGAGTACCTTGTCAAGTTGGTGTGGCCCTTTTCATCAGAACTGTGACATGTTGGTGATGTGTCAGGACATATAAATGCAGTAAAAACGGCAGCTACAACCATAACAATAACAAAAGCCACAAGTATTTTCACTGAAGAGAACTTGGAGGAAGTGTGAGGAGAATCATTGAAACGGAAGGGTTATTTCAGAGCCCAGAAATACATGCTTGGACTATGTGTTGATTATGTACAAAATGAAAACGTGGCTAATATAGGATGTCGTCAGATCAAGTCCAGTGACATGCATGTCAGCCTTGCTGGTTTGGCTCAGTGGATGGAGCATTGGCCCATTGACTGAAGGGTCTTGGGTTCGATTCTGGCCAAGGGCAGGTGCCTCGGTTGTGGACTTAATCCCTGGCCCCAGTCGGGATGTGTGCAGGAGGCAACCAATCAATGTCTCTCTCTCTCTCTCTGTCTGTCTCTCCCCCTCCCTTCCACTCATTCTGAAAATCAATGGAAAAATATCCTCAGGTGAGGATTAACAACAACAACAACAAAAATTCTAGCTTCAAGGCCCTCCAGTCTGATCTTTTTTCTTTGCTTTCCTCTCCTCTTTTTGAATGAAGTACTTTGTGTGTCATTGATCTTAGAAGGTTGTTTCTTGAAAAAAAAAAAATTTCCCCCACCTAAGAAGCCCCAGACAAGATTGGGAAGTGCAGTTGAGTGTTGAGCATCAGAATAGCAGATTTAAGCCTCACCTTCATTATCACACAATATTTATATTTCACAGAATATTCATGGAAAACAAGCAAGCAACTGCCAAAAAAACCTGGCTAATTCACACACTGGATAACATGGCTTGTGGTTTTAGGATCAGAGAAGTGAAATGTTTTGGAATATGACTCTGTGCAGCTGTTAACCAGAGAAGAAAAATCAAATTCCTACCTTACAAGTGACTGAGATATTAACTGTGTCTCAGGTCATGTGTAATGGAGTTCCCTGTAGAGTCAACTACTAGGATTGCTAGTCGGTACAGGGAAGTGGTGGTGAGGACACAACTTTCCCTCATGGCTGATATATGTCATACTCTTAGGAAAGACATTACTTAATTATTTTATCTGTAAAATTAAAAAAATCTTTTAGAGAGCTTGGAAAACAAGGTAGCCAGTTCACTTCCCAGGTTTTCACATGTTATCTTTGAAAAAAAAAAAAAAGCTAACAGGAAAACTGGTCTTGATTTTGACATCCCACTGGTTCTGGTACAGGATGACCTGTCAGTCAAAGTTTCAGGAGTGATGGCCAAGGTCAGGGGAATGCTGCTGATAGCCCCTCTTTGACTGGGTCTCCACAATAGCGACTCAATAAACATTGGCTAAATGAATGACTGAATGAAGTGAATGGGTCAAGCTGCTGTGAAGTTTTGGCCCAGAGCAAGATTACTTTAATTAAGGATGTAGAAGAAACTGAAGCAGCCGGTAAAATTTATATTAAACAAATATTCTCGTCATTTATTAAACAAATATTCCGGAGCTGGAGGCCAGGAGCCTTCAACGGCCACAGCAAAGCCTCCGGGTCTCACGAAGCCACTGGTATTGATGGGACTCCCTTCCGCTCTCCATGCGGGTGGCTTTCTGACCCGCCGCCAGAAATCTGCATGTGCCTTCTGACTGTGGCGTCTGTCTCTCCTTCTTCCAGCTCCTTTGATCGGCCCACAGTGTAAATATTGGGAGGGCAGCCATTGGGGAAGAAGAGGGAGTCGGGAAGGAAGGAGAGAAAAGAACCTGACGGCCCAATTTCCCCCTGGGCTCTGGAGGTCAGAGTCGCGAGTAGGTGGGTAGACTGGATTGGCGTCTGTGGGCCAGGTGCCTGGGGCACGAACTAGGCACCTACTTCCTGGAACATGCAGGATCCAGTTCTGGGGTGTTATTAGTACATTTCTTATGAAGTACTTCTTGATAAAGTGTTTGAAGTACTAAAAAAATGCTTAACCCAATACTGCTCAGTGTAAATGAACAACTCTGCCTTGCGAGAAACATTAGCAATCCCTTAAATTCTCTGCTGCAGTTGAAGGACTCACTTGCCAATTCTTGTACATTAAAAGAGAAAGACTAAATCCAGTATATTTTCTAACTTCTGCTCTGTCCCAGTGTAACTTCTGTTACACTGTGGGCAGATCAAAGGTGCTGGAAGAGCCCTGACCGGTTTGGCTCAGTGGACAGAGCGTCGGCCTGTGGACTGAAGGGTCCCAGGTTCGATTCCGGTCAAGGGCATGTACCTTGGTTGCGGGCACATCCCCAGTAGGGGGTGTGCAGGAGGCAGCTAAATCGATGTTTCTCTCTCATCGATGTTTCTAACTATCTCTCAATGACCAGAATATTTGTTTAATATAGATTTTACCGGCTGCTTCAGTTTCTTCTACATCCTTAATTAAAGTAATCTTGCTCTGGGCCAAAACTTCACAGCACCTTGACCCATTCACATCATTCAGTCATTCATTTAGCCAATGTTTATTGAGTTACTACTGTGGAGACCCAATCAAAGAGGGGCTATCAGCAGCATTCCCCTGACCTTGGCCATCACTCCTGAAACTTTGACTGACAGGTCATCCTGTACCAGAACCAGTGGGATGTCAAAATCAAGACCAGTTTTCCTGTTAGCTTTTTTTTTTTTTTTCAAAGATAACATGTGAAAACCTGGGAAGTGAACTGGCTACCTTGTTTTCCAAGCTCTCTAAATGATTCTTTTAATTTTACAGATAAAAAAATTAAGTAATGTCTTTCCTAAGAGTATGACATATATCAGCCATGAGGGAAAGTTGTGTCCTCACCACCACTTCCCTGTACCGACTAGCAATCCTAGTAGTTGACTCTACAGGGAACTCCATTACACATGACCTGAGACACAGTTAATATCTCAGTCACTTGTAAGGTAGGAATTTGATTTTTCTTCTCTGGTTAACAGCTGCACAGAGTCATATTCCAAAACATTTCACTTCTCTGATCCTAAAACCACAAGCCATGTTATCCAGTGTGTGAATTAGCCAGGTTTTTTTGGCAGTTGCTTGCTTGTTTTCCATGAATATTCTGTGAAATATAAATATTGTGTGATAATGAAGGTGAGGCTTAAATCTGCTATTCTGATGCTCAACACTCAACTGCACTTCCCAACCTTGTCTGGGGCTTCTTAGGTGGGGGAAATTTTTTTTTTCAAGAAACAACCTTCTAAGATCAAGGACACACAAAGTACTTCATTCAAAAAGAGGAGAGGAAAGCAAAGAAAAAAGATCAGACTGGAGGGCCTTGAAGCTAGAATTTTTGTTGTTGTTGTTGTTAATCCTCACCTGAGGATATTTTTCCATTGATTTTCAGAATGAGTGGAAGGGAGGGGGAGAGACAGACAGAGAGAGAGAGAGAGACATTGATTGGTTGCCTCCTGCACACATCCCGACTGGGGCCAGGGATTAAGTCCACAACCGAGGCACCTGCCCTTGGCCAGAATCGAACCCAAGACCCTTCAGTCAATGGGCCAATGCTCCATCCACTGAGCCAAACCAGCAAGGCTGAAATTTTTACACTGTAATTTTACTTTTATCTTAGGTTATTTTCCAAGATCAGAAATAGGTAACAAAACAAATTGAGATTGAGGTTTCGAGTGCAGTATCTGGTATGTCTTGATTTTCCTTAAACAGGAAGCTGAGTGTTCCCATCCTCCCAGTGAATGGCCTTCTGACAGTCACTGGGACTTCCCTAGGTAGAAAGAAAACTCATGCCCTCAGATATAAGCAAGACATCTCCTTCTGAGATACTCACCTAGGTAAGCAAGTCAGGGAGCACTTCACTTCATGGCAAGATGGAGCCTTCATAGGCAGTGCACCCTGACACGCTGAGTCTGCTGTCACTTTCTATCCTACTAACATTTTTCTCAGACCTATCTTTCAACTGTGTTCACTCCCCGGAGTCTTCATATACTTATTTATAAGCAATATATTTGACCTATGCAAGGTGATTTGCCAAACTTTCTGTAACCCCAAGACTCAAGGTTGGAGCTAGGACATGGAAAATGTACAATAGAATTGTTGTTTGTTTTTGTCAAAGTTAATGTAATGAGAGTTTTCTACATTCTGGGTATTTTCCAATATGTGACCTTCTTTAAAGTGAGGCAGGTCCCACTATCCCTCCATACACACATTGGCATCTCCATGAATCTGCTCTAGTCATGGTCCTTCCTCGCATCACTAACTGCTCTGGACAGAACATTTTCAAAATCCACAACTAGCTCTCATTTTTCCCGGTCTTACAAATGTTTTCTCTGGCCCCCACAATCTCTGCTACCCAGATCCATGATTCTTCGCTGTCCTTCAAGGACAGTCTTCTTCTAGAAATTACACAACAAGCTTCCTCCACTTTCTTGCCTCTTATTAACTCCTCCAGCCAATCAAAGCTGACTTCTGTTCCCACCAATATGCCAAGACTTCTGTTGTCATTATCACAAATGACCTCCAAGTTTCCATAGCAAAGCTCTTCTTCCCTTCCCTGTTAGTCATCATCTCAGCAGAGTTGGTAAAGATCAAAACTCAGTCCGTGCTCAAAACATCCTCATCTCTTCATATCACATTTCCCATCACTCCTTCTCTGTGTTTGGTCTCTCTTCAGGCTCAGACCTCTCAATGTTGGGTGTTTCCGTGCAGAGAAAGTTACTCTCTCTAGCCACCTTCATAGGAAGCTAGATATTAATAAAGGAAGGAAGGGAACTCAGACATTAAGAGGCCTAACAAACTTGAAGCTGAATCCAACACTGGGCCTGCTTCACTAGGAAGCTACAGCTTCACACACTCCCCAGGGAACCACCTGTCCATTGGCAGGTGACTGGGGGGAGCGATCCTATATAATAAAAGCCTAATATGCTAAATATCTGGTCATCCAGTTGGCCATTCAACCAATCCAAGTGTAATATGCTAATGATATGCTAAGGCCGCTCAACTGCTCACTATGATGTGCGCTGACCACCAGGGGACAGACAATCTACCGGTGGACCAGTTGCTATGATGTGCACTGACCACCAGGGGGCAGATGCTCCAACCGGTAGGTTAGCTTGCTGCTGGGGTCCAGCTGATCAGGACTGAAAGAGGCAGACTGGACATGCCCTGGAGCCCTTTCACAGTCCCTCCCCGGTTGGCCAACCTCCCACATCCCTCCTCAGCCCTGATCATGCACCCAGGGGGCAGCTCCAACTGGTAGGTTAGCTTGCTGCTGGGGTCCAGCTGATCAGGACTGAAAGAGGCAGGCTGGACATGCCCTGGAGCCGCCCCACAGTCCCTCCCCGGTTGGCCAACCTCCCACATCCCTCCTCAGCCCTGATCATGCACTGGGTGGGGTTCCTCAGTCTGGCTTGCGCCCTCTCACAATCCCGGCTGAGGGACACCTCCCACACTCCTCACAGCCCCCACACCCCTACCCCCCACCCCCAAGTGCACAAGTTTTGTGCACTGGGCCTCTAGTAGGACAATAACAGGGAAAGTCCTCTGCTGCCATGCCCAGTAGAAGCCAAGAGGGCGGGGGATATGCTTCTTTTGGAAGCCTGCACAGTAGGAACTAGATGGCGCCCAGGAGGGGCGGAGCCTAGCCTGGGAAAGGGTCCGATTGGATAAGGGACACAGAACCTGAGAGATCTAGGAAATGGATTGGTTGGGGAAATGCCATCAGGAGCTTGTGAAGGATTGGGAAGTTGATTGGTTGGTTAGAGAAAGCGCCCGCCCTTCCTTTCCCAGCCTGGGGTGGTGGAACCAGGCTTTGCTGGGAGCCCTGGCGCCCTCCCTGGCTCCTCGCAGTCCCTCCTCAGCTGGCCACTGGCA
>NW_005365953.1:622945-624639 GCF_000412655.1 Myotis brandtii
GTTCTGCTCAGCCACAAGCCAGGCTGACGGCTGCCAGCACAGCGGTGGTGGTGGGAGCCTCTCCCACCTCCTCAGCAGCGCTAAGGATGTCCAACTGCAGATTAGGCCTGCTCCCCGCTGGCAAGTGGACATCCCCCGAGGGCCCCTGGACTGCCAGAGGGATGTTTGACTGCCAGCTTAGGCCCGATCCCTCAGGGAGCGGGCCTAAGCTAGCAGGTGGTCATCCCCCGAGGGGTCCCAGACTGCGAGAGGACACAGGCCGGGCTGAGGAACCCCCTGGAGTGTAGAAATTTTTGTGCACCGTGCCTCTAGTCCTATATAAAAACAGGCTAATATGCAAATAGACCGAATGGTGGAACAACCACAACTGAACAACCAATCACTATGACATTCGCTGACCACCAGGGGGCATGCACGGAACATGGCGGGAGTCAGCTGTGGCAGGATGGTGGAGCAGGTGAGCAGGGGCACCAGATCAAGGCAGGGTGCCAGTCGCTGTCATTGGGGTGAGCCTCTGGTGGTTACTGAAAATTCTTTTCTCCGGCGCACTGTGGTCCCGCTCAGCACTCGCACCTGCTGCCGGCACTGGCCCCAATCGCACCCACAGCCGGCACTTGCACCTGCTGCTGGCGCCCGGCACTGGTCGCAATCATTCAGCGCTGTCAGCAGGTGCGAGCCGTGGCTGGCAGCCCAAATTGCCCCTTAGGGTTTCTACACCTCCCTCTGCTCCTGAGGGGTGATCGGGGCTGACAGCCACCTCTTGCACCTGTTGTTGATGACGGCCCCGCTCGCATCTGCTGCTGGTGCCAAAACCACCGCTCACACACACTGCCAGCGCCAGTTCCGCTTGCACCACAGCCAGTGCTGGAGCCACCACTCACACCCGCTGCCGGCACCCGGTGCCGGTCCCAATCGCTTGGTACTGTCAGTGGGTGTGAGTGGCAGCTGCCAGCCCTGATCACCCCTGAGGGCTTCTCCACCTCCCCGTCCTCCTGAGGGGCGATCGGTGCAGCAGCCGCTGCTTGCACCCACTGCTGGAGCCAGCCCCAATCTCACCACGCCATCAGTGGGTGCGAACAGGGCTGGCGCCATCAGTGCATGGAAGTGGTGTCAGCAGGAGCAGGGCACAGAGGATGGGCCGAGACCCACCCCTGTGTTCACTGCAGCCTCGCGGCCCACAGTTCTTTTCAAGGTGCACAAATTCGTGCATGGGCCTCTAATATATATACATATACTAGAGCCCCGGTGCACAAAAATTTGTGCACTGGGGGGGTCCCTCAGCCTGGTCTGTGCCCTCTCGCAGTCTGGGACCCTTTAGGGGATATCCACCTGCTGGCTTAGGCCTGCTCCTGGGGGATCGGGCCTAAGCTGGCAGTCAGACATCCCTCTGGCAGTCCGGGAGTCCTCAGGGGATGTCCACTTGCCAGCGGGGAGCAGGCCTAAGCTGCAGTCGGACATCCTTAGCGCTGCTGAGGAGGCGGGAGAGGCTCCCACTAGCACTGCTGTGCTGGCAGCCATCAGCCTGGCTTGTGGCTGAGCAGAGCCCCCCCTGTGGGAGCGCACTAACCACGAGGGGGCAGCTCCTGCATTGGGCGTCTGCCCCCTGGTGGTCAGTGTGTGTCATAGTGACCAGTCATTCCCAGTGGTTCTGCTGTTAGGGTCAATTTGCATATTACCCTTTTATTATATAGGAT
>NW_005365953.1:626585-627622 GCF_000412655.1 Myotis brandtii
AGAGAGAGACAGAAGCATCAATGATGAGGGAGAACCATTGATCGGCTGCCTCCTGCACACCCACCACTGGGGATCGAGCCCGCAACCCGGGCATGTGCCCTTGACCGGAATTGAACCCAGACCCTTCAGTTTGCAGGCTGACGCTCTGTCCACTGAGCCAGACCAGCCGGGGCCAAGTTCCCTTTATTCTGCTGAGACTTCCATTCAGCTCCCAGGATGACCTCAACTGCCCGCTCGCTCCCTGTCCCTGAAATCTCTCTCCTGAACTCCTGGAGTCTTGGTCCCTTTTGCTTCCAAGAGGCCTGACCAGGGTCTCCTACCTCCTCAACCCTCCCACAACCTGCCTGCTCCTCGCATCTTATCATTGAACTTGTTAGAATCAAAGCTTGGATTTCAAGCCCGTGGTCCCCTGTGACATTATCCTATATAATAAAGAGGTGATATGCAAATTAACCCTCATGCCCTCTCAAGATGGCTGCCTATGACCAGGCTGGCAGGGGGGTTAGTGAGAAATGACCAAATGCCTGAACAAGCAGGATGCGTGTGGTGACTAGGCCAGCAGGGGGGTTAGTGTGGAATGACCAAACGACTGAACAGCAGGCTGTGTGGGGAGACCAGGCTGGCCGGGGGGCCGTGAGGGGCAACCAGGCCAGCAGGGGCACAGTTAGGGGTGACCAGGCTGGCAGGAGGGGCAGTAAGAATTGACCAGGTCAGTGAGGGGGCAATTAGGGGTGACCAGGCTGGCAGAGGGGGGCAGTTGGGGGTGACCAGGCTGTCGGGGGACCAGTTAGGGGCAACCAGGCTGGCAGAGGGGGGCCAGTTGGGGGCAACCAGGCTGGCAGGGGGGGCAGTAGGAGGTGACCAGGCCAGCAGGGAGAGGGCAGTTAGGGGTTACCAGGCTGGTGGGGAGGGTGCAGTTGGGGGCGACCAGGCCAACAGGGGGGCATTTGGGGGTGATTAGGCTGGCATGGGGTCAGTTAGGGGCAATCAGGCCAGCACACAGAGGCAGTGAGGGGCAATCAGGCTGGCGGTGGGGG
>NW_005365953.1:627986-629299 GCF_000412655.1 Myotis brandtii
CGGGCCAGCAAGAGGGGGGGGGGGGGGGCAATCGGGGGGGGGGGGGGGGGGGGGGCAGTTAGGGATGACCAGGCAGGCAGGCAGGTGAGCAATTAGGAGCCAGCAGTCCAGGATTGTGAGAGGGATGTCTGACTGCCGGTTTAGGCCAGGATCGGCCTAAACTGGCATTCGGACATCCCCCAAGGGGTCCCGGATTGGAGAGGGTGCAGGCTGGGCTAAGGGCACACCCCCCCCATGCACAAATTTCGTGCACTGGGCCTCTAGTGTGTGTATGTATGTATATGTATATGTATATGTATATGTATGTGTATATGTATATATATACACACATATATATATGTGTGTGTGTGTGTGTGTATTTACATACATAAAATCATATATATATGGCTAATATGCAAAGTGACCCCTCAGGAGTTCAACAGGAAGACCAGGAGTTCAATTGCTCACTATGACATGCATTTACCACCAGGGGGCAGCACGGAACGAAGGAAGGCCCAGGCGGCCAGGTGGGAAGCTTGGCTTCCTCCATCACCAGGGCAACCAAGCCTCCTGCTTGCTCCAGCTATGTGGCTGCCGGCCACCATCTTGGTTGGGTTAATTTGCATATAATCGCTCTGATTGTTTGGTGGGCATGTCTTGGGCGTAGCGAAGTTATGGTCAATTACCATCTTTGTCTTTTATTAGTGTAGATATATTTTATTCATAATAAAGAGGTGATATGCAAATTAACCCTCATGCCCTCTCAAGATGGCTGCCTATGACCAGGCTGGCAGGGGGGTTAGTGAGAAATGACCAAATGCCTGAACAAGCAGGATGCGTGTGGTGACTAGGCCAGCAGGGGGGTTAGTGTGGAATGACCAAACGACTGAACAGCAGGCTGTGTGGGGAGACCAGGCTGGCCGGGGGGCCGTGAGGGGCAACCAGGCCAGCAGGGGCACAGTTAGGGGTGACCAGGCTGGCAGGAGGGGCAGTAAGAATTGACCAGGTCAGTGAGGGGGCAATTAGGGGTGACCAGGCTGGCAGAGGGGGGCAGTTGGGGGTGACCAGGCTGTCGGGGGACCAGTTAGGGGCAACCAGGCTGGCAGAGGGGGGCCAGTTGGGGGCAACCAGGCTGGCAGGGGGGGCAGTAGGAGGTGACCAGGCCAGCAGGGAGAGGGCAGTTAGGGGTTACCAGGCTGGTGGGGAGGGTGCAGTTGGGGGCGACCAGGCCAACAGGGGGGCATTTGGGGGTGATTAGGCTGGCATGGGGTCAGTTAGGGGCAATCAGGCCAGCACACAGAGGCAGTGAGGGGCAATCAGGCTGGCGGTGGGGG
>NW_005365953.1:630006-631230 GCF_000412655.1 Myotis brandtii
TGTGTGTGTGTGTGTGTGTATTTACATACATAAAATCATATATATATGGCTAATATGCAAAGTGACCCCTCAGGAGTTCAACAGGGAGACCAGGAGTTCAATTGCTCACTATGACATGCACTGACCACCAGGGGGCAGCACGGAATGAAGGAATGCCCAGGTCAGCAGCCAGCAACCGGGGAAAGAAGGCCCCAGCCAACAGCCAGAAGGCCCTAATCAGCCCTGATTGCTGGCCAGGCCTAGGGACCCTACCCGTGCGTGAATTTCGTGCACCAGGCCTCTAGTATATCAATATTTCTTATAGTGTCTTTGTATACACTACACCAAAATATGAGGCAGTAAGCATTATTCTTTACATATCACTCTTTTAAAATCTATGTTGTTTAAATACCTATTTGTTTAGATAGTTTTCAATGTCAATGCTATCTGCAAGCATTGGTGAATTTTTAAACAGTGGCAGGTTTTTTTTTAGACTGAATGGAAAAAGAAATGCTAAAAAAAGAAAAAAGAACTGCCATATAAAGGGAGAGCCATCTTCATTTTCAGTGAATATGTCACAATAACTCCTGGACTCCCAGAAGAATGACAATATTAACTTCTAACTTATGCCAGTGAGTCTCCCCCTCCCTGAGTGATGTACATAACACTCAGGGGCAGTGCCAGACACAATTACTCCAGCCACACTTATTTCATAAGCCAGTTTAAACTATCTCTGCCATTTGTGAGAACCAGAAAAATCATCATTACTTACAGAATTCAAAATCATTCTAATTTATTTATAGACTAGGGGCCCAGTGCACAAATTTGTGCACCTTGAAAGGAACTGTGGGCCATGAGGCTGTGGTGGGCACAGGGGCGGGTCTTGGCCCATCCTTCATGCCCCTGCCTGGCCCCTCCTGCCATAGCTCCTTGTCCCCTGTCTGCTGGAAGCCCTACTCCCACCACCACTCCCATGTGCTGACGGCACCAGCCCCACTTGCACCCGCTGACAGCGCAGAGGGACTGGGACCAGCACCAGCAGCAGGTGCAAGTGGCGGCTGCTGTCCCAATACCTTCTCAGGAACAGGGGGAGGTGGAGAACCCCTCAGGGATGATCAGGGCCAGCAGCCGCTGCTCAAACCCACTGACAGTGCTGAGTGATTGGGACCAGCGTCGGGCGCCAGCAGCAGGTTCAAGCAGTGGTTCCGGCACCAGCTGTGGGTGCAAGCGGAGCCGGCGCCGGCA
>NW_005365953.1:632233-644478 GCF_000412655.1 Myotis brandtii
CAGCCAGAAGGCCCTAATCAGCCCTGATTGCTGGCCAGGCCTAGGGACCCTACCCGTGCGTGAATTTCGTGCACCAGGCCTCTAGTATATCAATATTTCTTATAGTGTCTTTGTATACACTACACCAAAATATGAGGCAGTAAGCATTATTCTTTACATATCACTCTTTAAAAATCTATGTTGTTTAAATACCTATTTGTTTAGATAGTTTTCAATGTCAATGCTATCTGCAAGCATTGGTGAATTTTTAAACAGTGGCAGGTTTTTTTTTAGATTGAATGGAAAAAGAAATGCTAAAAAAAGAAAAAAGAACTGCCATATAAAGGGAGAGCCATCTTCATTTTCAGTGAATATGTCACAATAACTCCTGGACTCCCAGAAGAATGACAATATTAACTTCTAACTTATGCCAGTGAGTCTCCCCCTCCCTGAGTGATGTACATAACACTCAGGGGCAGTGCCAGACACAATTACTCCAGCCACACTTATTTCATAAGCCAGTTTAAACTATCTCTGCCATTTGTGAGAACCAGAAAAATCATCATTACTTACAGAATTCAAAATCATTCTAATTTATTTATAGACTAGGGGCCCAGTGCACAAATTTGTGCACCTTGAAAGGAACTGTGGGCCATGAGGCTGTGGTGGGCACAGGGGCGGGTCTTGGCCCATCCTTCATGCCCCTGCCTGGCCCCTCCTGCCATAGCTCCTTGTCCCCTGTCTGCTGGCAGCCCTACTCCCACCACCACTCCCATGTGCTGACGGCACCAGCCCCACTTGCACCCGCTGACAGCGCAGAGGGACTGGGACCAGCACCAGCAGCAGGTGCAAGTGGCGGCTGCTGTCCCAATACCTTCTCAGGAACAGGGGGAGGTGGAGACCCCCTCAGGGATGATCAGGGCCAGCAGCCGCTGCTCAAACCCACTGACAGTGCTGAGTGATTGGGACCAGCGTCGGGCGCCAGCAGCAGGTTCAAGCAGTGGTTCCGGCACCAGCTGTGGGTGCAAGCGGAGCCGGCGCCGGCAGTGGGTGTGAGCAGGGCTGGCGCTGGCAGCAGGTGCAAGTGCCAGGCAGGACCACAGCAGGACTGCGGCATGCAGTAGCAAAGAATTTTCAGTAACCACCAGAGGCTCGCCTCGATGACAGCGACCAGCACCCCAACTTGGCTTGGCGCCCCTGCTCACCTGCTCCACCATCTCGCCACGGCCAACACCCGCTATGTTCCACGCTCTGCCACCTGCTGCCGACGCCAGCCATGTTCCACGCGCACCCCCTGGTGGTCAGCGCACGTCATAGTTATCTATTGTTCGGCGGGTGTTCCGTTCGGTCTATTTGCATATTAGCCTTTTATTATATAGGATATCTTTAGATAAATTACATGTATACATACATATATACAAAATAGAATTATTAGATATATCATGTGATTTTTACATATCCCTAACAATGTTCACCCGTCCAATTGCCCCTTCCATTTTTCACAGTCATAGCTATACATTGGTGAGAAAATGGCCCTTCAAAGGCCAGAGTGGGACTCTTGGTAGTCCTTCTTCATGGCCATTTAAACGTGTTCTCTCTATGCCTCCCAGCTGACAGACAGGTCCAGGCTGGTTTTAACACTCCTGAAGACAGCTGCTAGCACTGGCCTTGGCTTGCTAGTTCTGAAACTCTGAGCTCTAACTGAACATTTTTCTCTTTCCTCTTTCTCTGCATCCAACTTGAATATTCCTTTGCTTAGTTTATGCTTTTTATAATGTGTGTGAGGTTAAACATTTCTCCACTCTCCTTGGTTTTTAACATATCTAATATATTGTCTTCTTAAGTTTTTGTTGGAATTTTTCTACCTACACTTGATCACTACTGAGCAAATGTCTCAATATATTTAATTCCTTCAATCAACCAAAATTCAGTTTCTATTATCATCTCTTTTGTGTGAGCCCCCAAATGGCTGATGGAGTCCCACCAAAGTCAAACTGGGGACCTGTCTCCTTACCCATTAATTTATTTCTTTCCATAGAACCCCAATACTACTGGTCTTCCCCCACCATGCTACACACCTGCACATGCATGTCCAGTTTCCTTTTACCATCACCCACACCTGCCCAACCCTCTGAGCTTGAGTCTCTTTGTAAGCATAGTGAGGTCACTGTCATGAACATATAAGCTGAGGTATGTGTTGACCTGAGTAAACCATCCTTGGTGGTCAAACAGCAAAAGTGGCACTCAGGGAACACAGCTGTCTTACTGTCACCCAAGGGAAATGGATTTTTAAAAATTTGCTTATCTAAAATAAAATAAATCTGCTTACCTAAAAAAATAAATTAAATTTTTGTTTATCTCAGATATATTCATTTCCATCATTTGCTTTATCTCTTTCTACCCAGATTTATAATTGTAACACACACCAACATTCACATTCACACAACTTGTGTTGATGATAGATGATAGACAGAGATAAATGATAATTACCAAATATTGACACCTCCACCACCATATACCCTCATAATTATAATATTCAAATTCAATAAAGATATTTCACAGATTAGTCATAAAAGTGACTAAATGACCAGTAAGAGTGCACTTACGGATTTCTCGTCCTACCTCAACCTCCACAAATAACACCATTCAGGTGGTTCTCTGTGTGGTTTTCCCCCAGTTCCTGCTGCCTGACCAAACTAATCCACCAACCAAACTAATCCACCAACCAAACTAACCCACCAATCAAACTAACCCACCAACCAAACTAGCCCATGACCAAACTAACCCACGACCAAACTAACCCACTGAACACCATATAAGGAGATCACAGCCCTCACCATAACCCACCAACCAAACTAACCCACCAACCAAACTAACCCACCAACCAAACTAACCCATGACCAAACTAACCCACTGAACACCATATAAGGAGATCGCAGCTCTCACCAAGTCCAAGGGCATGATTCCCTCCTTCTTACTTCACTTCTAGAATGGCCACACACAAAAAATATCTTATTTGTCAGATTGAAAGTTTATGATGTAAAATCAAACACTCTTAAGATTTTAGCACTTTGGAATCTTCAAAATTAATCAATACATCCAATAGGAACTATACTATCCCAAATCAGACATAAGACCATTACAAGAGTATACCATATATTTCTTCTATTTTTAAGTATATTTTCTATGACAGCAAACACAGCTCACCTCCTTCCTTCCGTGATTGCTGGTGGTAGATCAGGAAATGCATTGGAGTTAATGAGATTGATGCATTTCAACCACAGATACTTCCAAAATGTGGTGTGTGTAAAAGTGTCATGCACATCAGATATTCAGCCCATTGCCTTGTGATAAATATATGGTAGCCGCATAAGTACATTAGAAAGTGAGGGTAACCATCTGAAATTTATAAATGTTCAAACCTTTAATGAAAACAGCTTATATGTGAAATTTAAATGACATGTAATACACCAGAAAAGGGCTCTATTCCAAAATTCTACAGAAAGGAATTGTACTTACAGACGATATGAACTAATAAATACATCTAGCATTGTCTGGAGAACTTACTGGCATGCCACAATATCATATCAAAGCCAATATGCATAGAACCCATAATTATTTTTATAATCATCAAGCCAAAAGCAAGGAACTAAGTGAAGCAATATCAAAGTAAAACAAAAGGCAAATGAAACTACACAAAATTGTTTATGATATAATTAAAATGGCTTGAGAAACCAGTTAAAATCCTGAAGTTTTGTTGTACTTTTGTTTCTTTGGTGTGTTTTTTTACTACATGCAAGTCCTAACTGTCCCCAAACACTACAGTGACACTCATTATTCTATAGATATCTCAGACCCTTGCCATTCCTCTGGAAACCGCTCCCACGGAGACAAGGTTAGTGGAAAACACAAGATGTGCGGTGAAGACTGGGCAGTGTCTTCATCATGGGCAGCTGATGGAAGGCGCAGCCCCTCCATCCCACAGCATCTCTGTGCAGTCACGCAGTCTGCTGAGCCCTGCCCTGCCTCCACAGCAGCGTGGAGGTAAATGCTGCCCCTGGGACAGAGTCACTGCCATGCTCCCTCCATGCCTCATGCCTTCACTAGCACACCCTCCCACGGGGAGGTCTCCAAAATGCGAGAACGAGGCTTCTCAGATGGGTTTGATTTCATTCACAATCTGTACCAAGCATCTTTGATATGCAAAATGTCTATGCTCTGCAATAATACAGGATCATCCCCTCCCACTCCACTCCTCCCACTCTTCAAAGACATTAAAGGAAATAGAAAATTTGTAAGTGTTAAAATAGTTGTTGTAAAGATGAAAAATCTGAGGAACAATAACTAAGGAATCAAATGATCAGAAGAACTACAACCCATACAATCTTGGAAAAATTACAGTTTCATAGTCTTTAATAAAGTGAATCGATTATCATCCTCATATAGAAGTATTTTGTGCATATTAAAAGCACATTTCATCAATAAATTTTCATAAGCTGAACATATTAACAATATAATTTTAAATGGGAATTTTTAAATATCAAAAAGAATTATGTAGTAAGCTAAGGTTCTTGGTTTTTGTGTATTTTCAACCCTATTAAATATACAATTAACCCACTTTAAGTTCTAAAAATGCGATCTGCATTATATGTATTTTGGTGTACAGATTTGCTACTTTTAAATATAGCTCAAGGTTATGTAAGCATGCGCAGTTACATTCTAAAGTCATGTGACCAAATGACTGTTGATGAGAACATGGGGAAGTGGACGTTCTCGGTTTTGCGTGGCCTTTTTTTGTAATTATATAATTATTATTATAACTGATACATTTGTGTGGCTCCTGCTACAAGAACAACTGCTATCTAATTTTAAATAATGAATAACTTGCTCAAAGGAGTCAGTGAACGTAGACATGGATATGTACGTGTGTGGAGAAGAAATGGAGTAAATTCTCTGATACTTGTTTTTCATTCTTAATCAATTTCCAAAGATGTTTTTTAAGTAGCAACAGAAGTGAATGCCAAGAAGGAGGCTTCAAGTCAAATCTTGATTGCCCCAGAGCATGGTAATATGCTGCTGCTGTTCTGCCTTTAATGTTTGCAACCTGCGTGAACTTTGGCAAGTGCAATGAAGGAGGCCTTGTTACCTGCTCCCTGAAGAACCAGGTTCTGGGTCGCACTTAAAAGATGAAAATATGTTGGGGTCCGGAGAGATTTCAGAACCTTCTTATTAGAGAAAATCACAAGTGAAATGGCTAATTCAAATAGCAACTAAAAAGTTACATCAACTAATTCCCTGCTAGGATCACTGGAGCAAATAACAATAAAATATGCTGTTTTCAAACTTCTCAAGAAAACGCCAGTGGCAACAGTGTGGTTAGTGGTGTAGCTGAATATGTCGCCCAACAACTAGGAATAGTAACCCAGAGAGCAAAGAAAAGAACACCCCTGCTGGGGCCAGGAAAAATGACCAGCCATACAGGACAGAAGGCGTGAAATCCAAGCAGTCTTTCATTCTCGTGTTTGTGTAGCTTTCCATGTCAGCCACTGCCTGGACCCAGATGACGTACAGTATCACCACCAGGGAAAACAGGATGCCTGCAGGACAGAAGGAAAGACCATTAGCCTTGCTGAAGATGTTTTCCCAAGAGCACTCACCAATCGTTTGCCTAATGATGCCTCTAAAAGTATAATTCTAGCTAAATCACCTTCTTTGTGTCAGACTCTTTGTTATGTACTTTATATGCAGCTCTGTTGTGTTTAATTGTCAAAGCACTGAGATGAGGGATATAGAGTAGGAGCCAGGACAAGGCAACAGCTGACACGGAGGTGCTGAGAACTTGCGTGTGCCAGGCACTGTATTAGGAGCTTGTGAGCATAAGAGTCAAAGATCCCTGCCTGGTGGAATTGATTCTAACATTTACCCATCTTTACTAATGCCTGGTTTTGGATAAGCACTGTAACACATTATTTCTTTCATTATGTAATAAACTGATAAAATAGGTAATATTAACCCAGTTTTCAGCATGTGCAAACATAGTTAGTAATTTTATGCTCAGGTCTTTCTGACTAATATTGTTATATTATTATAACACAGATAACTAGTGCTAAATTTAAATATGGCCATGAAAATAAAAGCCAACATTAAGTACCAGACAAGAAAGAGATGAAAACACTAATGTAAAAGAATATATATTCTTCTTTAAAATTAAAATATATATGTTGATGATTGGTTACAGCATAAAGATATACTGCCTTCTAATTTATAAGTTCTGTATAAATTCTGGAAATTAATCAGATGTCCTCCCATTCAGTGGGTTGTCTTTTCATTTTGTTGATGGTTTCCTTTGCTGTGCAAAAACTTTTTAGTTTGATGTAGTCCTATTTGTTTGTTTTCTTTTGTTTCTATTGCCTGAGGCGATATATGAGAAAAAATATTGCTATGATAAATGTCCATGATTTTACTACCTATGTTTTCTTCTAGGATATTTATGGTTTTTCGTCTAACATTAAAGTCTTTAATCCATTCCGAGTTTATTCTTTTATATGGTATAAAATAGTCTAGTTTTGGGGTTTTTGCACATATTTGTCCAATTTTCCCCACACCATTTATTGAATAGACTATCTTTACCCCATTGTATGTTTTTGCCTCCTCAGTCAAATATTAATTGATATAACATCCTGGGTTTATTTCTGGTCTTTCTGTTTGGTTCTATTGATTTATATATCTGTTTCTATGCCAGTGCCATGCTGTTTTGATGACTATGGCCTTGTAGTATAGTTTGATATCAGGTAGCATGATTTCTCCTATTTTGTTCTTCTTTATCAATATTGCTGTGGCTATTTGGGGTCTTTTGTGTTTCCATATAAATTATTTGAATATTTGCTCTAGTTCTGTGGAATAATGCCATTGGTATCTTGATAGTAATTGTGTTGAATCTATAGATTGCTTTGGGTGGTATGGACATTTTAATGACGTTAATTCTTCCTATCCATGAGGACAGTAGATGCTTCCACTTATTTGTATCTTCTTCAATTTCTTTCTTAAGTGTCCTATAATTTTCCAAGTATAGGTCTTTTACATCCTTCGTTATATTTATTCTTAGGCATTTTTTAAGCAATTGTAAATGGAATTGTTTTAGATTAACTTTTTATAATACATTATTGGTGTATAAAAATGCAACTGATTTCTGGATATTTATTTTGTATCCAGGTACTTTACTGAATTCATTTATCAGTTCTACTAGAAGTGGAATTGCTGAGTCATAAGACAGTTCCATTTTTAATTTTTTGAGGAAACTCCATACTGCTTTCCACAGTGGCTGCACCCGTCTGCATTCCCACCAACAGCGCATTCCCACCAATAGTTCCCTTTTCTTCACATCCTCGCCAACACTTGTTTGTTGATTTATTGATAATAGCCATTCTGACAGGTTTAAGGTGATATCTTATTGTGGTTTTAATTTTCATTTATCTGATGATTAGTAATATTGAACACATCTATTGGCTAGCTGTATGTTTTCTTTGGAAAGGTGTCTATTCTGGTCCTTTGCCCATTTTTTTTATTGGATTGGGGACACAGATTGGTGCAGCCACTATGGAAAATAGTATGCAGTTACCTGAAAAAAATAAAAAATGGAGCTACCTTATGACCCTAGCAATTCCACTTCTGGGAATATGTCCAAAGAAACTCAAAACCCTAATTCAAAAGAATATGTGCACCCCTATGTTCACTGAAGCACTATTTACAATAACCAAGATTTGGAAGCAGCCCAAGTACCCATCAGTACATGAGTGGATAAAAAAGCTGCGGTACATTTACACAGTGGAATACTACTCAGCAGTAAAAAAGAAGGAACTCTTACCTTTGCTACAGCATGGATGGACCTGGAGAGTATTATGCTAAGTGAAAATAGCCAGTCAGAGAAAGACAAGCACTAAATGATTTCACTTATATGTGGAATTTAATGAACAAAATCAAGTACCCAACAAAGTGATGACAAATTCATGGATACAGAGAACAAACTGACAGCTATCGGAGGATGGGTTTGGGGGCTGGGTGAGAAGGGTGAAGGGATTAAGCAAAGAAAAAAAAATAAAAGAAAAACTCATGGACACAGACAACAGTATAGTGATTGCCAGAGGGAAGAGGGGGAGTTAGAAAAGGGTAAAAGGGGATAAAGGGTGATGGAAGGGGACTTGACTTGCGGTGGTGAACACACAATACAATACACAGATGATGTGTTGTAGAATTGTATACCTGAAACCTATGTAATTTTATTAACTAACTAGAGGTCCATGGCATGGATTTGTACAATGGTGGGGTCCCTCAGCCTCACCCCTTGGGGGACATGGCAGTGCGCGAAGCGGCAGGCTGCCGGGGAGGAGCCCGAGCCAGGGCCAGGCACCACTCCGCTCCTGCTCATCCCAGCCCCACTGCACCTGCTGCCACGGCTTGATAGTGCTGCTGCAGAGGAGCCAGCCGTGAGCCCTGCTTTTGGCTGAGCAGCGCTCCTGCTGTGAGAGCGCACTGACCACCAGGGGGCAGCTCCTGCATTGAGCGTCTACCCCCTGGTGGTCAGTGCACATCATAGCTACCGGTTGACCAGTCAAGTGGTCAACTGGTTGCTTAGGCTTTTATATATATAGATATCACCCCCAATAAATTCAAAAAAGAAAAGAAAGAAAGAAACACTGTCTTGTCGAAATGAGGGAGGGGACTGAAAATAAAAGAGTCAGTGGAAGAGGAAACCACAGGTTTGAGATCAGGAGCATATTAAGCAAAGAAAGGGATTAATGAAGAAGGGAAGGAGGGATGGAGGGAGGGAGGGGAAAGAAGGGAGGCAAGAAGGAAAGGAAGGAAGGAAGGAAGGAAGGAAGGAAGGAAGGAAGGAAGGAAAATGTTTAACTACTGATTGGAAGATAACATCACAATTTATCAACAATTTCAATGTAACTTTAATCCACCTGTTCAAAAATGTTGTTGGAATTATGAGAGTAGAGAAAATACTATAGCGTTGCACAGTTGATCTTAAGAAATATGACAGAAGAGCTTCGTGAGCGCTAGAATTGGAGACTACCACTAAGCACATACTTTTCCACGTGACTGTGACTGTAGTAACAGGAGGGAGGGGACCACATTGGGCTACCAATTCAGGAGCATGAACTAAGCTGATTCACTAGTGAGTGAGTGACAGGTCCCACACACAAACCACACATCCTGAGGAATTCAAATTTGTCATGAAGGAAAAGATACTTGAGGTGACTTGCTATTTGTCCAAAAGTTCAAGCAAAACATGTCAAGGAACTATTTACTCTTTGATTTAACAAACTGACCCATCAGGTATAAAATCTCCATGTTCTAAATGCTAGTGTGTCCAAAAGGGAACCAGAACTTGGCCAGGAGCAGAGATGGAGGCATATTGGCAGGAGAGGATCACTTTTAAGAGCCATCAATCACCCTTCTTGAGTTAATTGTGCTCCTGCAGTATTTAGGGGGTCCTCTCTCTCTCTCTTGGGTCATCAATTTCATAACCGATCTTAACAAGTAAACAGAAAAGAAGGGCCCATGAATATGTCAAGATGTCTCAGTATCAGAGCTTAACCTTTCTCATAATCGTGATGGGAGCCACAGAGCAGGGAGGACTCAGCATGCTTCACTGATAAGAAGCACCCTTCACACTGTGGTCTGTAATATAAATGCAAACGCTGGAGCGCAGAATAGGGCAATCTAACCACTGAACAACATCACATCACGAAAACAGGAGTCAGATCCTAAGAGCAAGCTCTGGCAAAGCCACCTCAGATCCTGGCAACAACATGGCCAGGCCATGTGTCGTTTGGCAACTCTGTGCGTTTCAATGCATTTTTTTCAGCAAATGTGGAGATGGTGTTCTCTGCTGATGTAAAGGTTGACTCAGTGATTTATATACTATTTGCAAACCTTTGTTATTAGTTGTTGACATGGTTTTTATCTTCATTGCATCAGGTGAATCTCCTGTGCTTGCAGATATTTTTATAAAAAATAAAATTGCCTCTGTGAAAAATTAGTAGCCTGATATACATTGTTTCAAAAGTTGCAAAATCCACTTCCTAATTTAGAGTGTTTAAAAAATGTATTGCTGGAAATCATGTAGATGGTTCTTAATAAGAAAGAATTACTGATATTTCAATACTGCTGTTATTGCAAGAGCAATTACATCCTGGAGGAAATGAATAATAGGTGTTTCTATCACTATAACATTTAACTTGTTCACTAACTGAAGACATAAACCATTTAGTTCATTTCACATCAGTTTTTATTATAGCTTATGCCTGGGGAAAAACAGTGTTCCCAAGCCCATTGAATTGTCAGAGTATTCCACCTGCTGTGTATGTGCGCATGCACACAGACACAGAGAGAAGTAAAATGAACTAACAAGCATGGGGAAGTATTTACACCAAGGCCAGTGGTTTAGCTGATAGAGCAGCAAGAACTTATGACAGGGTCTGCTGCACGAGGAATGTGGCCAAGAAACCAGTCAGGGGACTGTTAGTACAGGTAAACCGATCAAATGAATAAATACATTGAGTTCATTGGAGCCAGGTTTTTCACTGCCTAAAAAAGGAGTTACAAATTTAAAATGGGGAAAGCTAGAATAAATTCTATGGTGTTTATTTGGGATTTAATATATCTGTGGATTTATGAAGATAGACAGAGGGGTAAATATAAAGTAAAAGTGTGTGTGTACTAAAACACACCTGTGTGTATATATCTAGATACATTTCCTGACTCTGTTCCCTGAGAGGATCTGGGATCAACAACACCCCAGTAGCACAGTGCACACTAAGTGTCCAGATCTTGGCTTCTAAATACCAGGAACCAGGATATGAATCCAAGTTGGAACAGAAAGTACAAGAGGAATCTGGAATATCTTGCTTTACCAAAAATAAAGATGTGCTCAAAGAATGATGGGGATGTTTCAGGAGCCAGATTGATGGAGCTTCCCATAGCCAATTCTGAGACAATTTGTTATCAAACAAATAATGACAGTGGCACATTATATATCATTGAATAAAATAAGATCCATGAACCCACAGTGATAGAAATAAAAGAGTGAGTAAATGAGTGGGGAGAGGGGAAAGCTTTTCCTTATGAAATTGAAGGAAGAGTTAAATTTGAAATCCCCACTTGGCATTTATTTAAGTAATAATTCAGGCAAGAAACAAAAATGGATGCTAAAACTAGTGGATGAAAATTAGACAAGTAATAAATATTTACACAGGCTCAGAGTTTCTTCACACAAAACACTTAATAATTGTAAAGAGAAAAATAGTAACTTTATGCTAAAGAAACCTAGCAAATACCACCTTCATCAAGTGATCAAAATTAACATCACCAGTGACGTGACAAATTGATGTCATCTCTTCATGAGATGCAATGGAAAGAACACAGCATCCCTACTATGATACTACAGCCAAAACTATGAGCCTAAATCCAGTCATGAGGATATAGCAGACAAACCGATTCAAGAACATTCTAGAAAAGCATGGGCCTGTACTCTTCTAAAGAGTCAAGGTCATGAAGGTCAAAGAAGGACTTCTTCTGGTGTGATGGAGAATCAAATGACATAGCACCTAAATGCAAAGCATGTTCCAGGACTGGATCCTCTGGTTATAAAAGACATTATTAAGACAGCTAGTAAAACTCCAATGGGTCTTAGCAAAGGGACTTACAACGTCTATGTAAATCAGAAAACATTTCCAAATAAGAATATGAACAGCTCAAGAATAAGAGTGTGGTGGCAGCCTGTGGCCTATGTTGGAAGAGAGTATGTGTGTTCAAACACCTAGAAAGATACATCTGGCACCCCCCTCACCTGCTCCACCATCCCACCACTGCCGATGTCTGCCATGTTGCAGGCATGTCCCCTGGTGGTCAGCACATGTCATAGTGACTGGTTGTTTGGTTGTTCTGGTTGTTCCTCTGTTCAGTCTATTTCATATTAGCCTTTTATTATATAGGACTAGAGGCCCCATGCAGGAAATTCGTGCACAGGTAGGAGTGTCCCTCAGCCTGACCTGCAACCTCTCCAATCGAGGACCCCTTGGGAGATGTCTGACTGCAGTCGGACATCCCTCTCCCAATCTGGACTGCTGGCTCCTAACCACTCATCTGCCTGCCTGCCTGATCGCCCCCTAACTGCTCCCCTTGCCAGCCTGATTGATGCCTAACTGCTCCCCTGCCAGCCCAATCACCCCCAACTGCCCTCCCCTGCTGGCCTGATC
>NW_005365953.1:644697-648038 GCF_000412655.1 Myotis brandtii
CACCAGCCTGGTTGTCCCTTGCTGCCCAACCTGCTGGCCTGGTTACCGCCAACTGCCCCCCTCTGCCAGCCTGGTCTCCCCCAACTGCTCCCCTGTTGGCTGGTTGCCCCTAACTGCCCCCCCCACTGGCCTGGTCACCCCATGTGGCCTGCTGTTCAGTCATTTGGTCATCCCTCACTAACCCCTCTGCTGGCCTTGTCACCCCACGCAGCCTGCTGTTCGGTTGTCCATCCAGTTGTTTCAGTCATGACCGCCCCTGGCTTTTTATATATTAGGATACGTTTAAAGTAGTCTTGTATATATCATTTCTTTCATTAAAAATTTAGCTCTAAGGCCCTAGCCGGTTTTGCTCAGTGGATAGAGCATCAGCCTGCGGACCAAAGGGTCCAGGGTTCTATTCCAGTCAAGGGCACCTACCTGGGTTGCAGTCTCCTCTCCAGCCCGGGCCCTGGTCAGGGTTCGTGCAGGAGGCAACCAATTGCTGTGTTTCTCTCACATCAATGTTTCTTTCTGTCTTTCCCTCTCTCTTCCACTCTCTCTAAAAATCAATGGAAAAATATCCTTGGGTGAGGATTAACAAAAAAACAAAAACAAAAAATAGCTCTAGGAACATAAGCTAGAACCTCTTAAAAATAATTAAAATTGTGTTTTTGTATTAGTTCTTTTTTCTTTAAATTAATATGCTATTGCTTTTTCTTATAATTATGCTCAGTTTTACATATCATATTTTAGAAATCATAAAACTAATACATAATGGCCAAACATAAGCATTCTTGGCTTATCTCCATTCTTTATTTTCTCAGAATCACTTTTCTATTAATTTTTCTTCAATTTTCTAAGATAGTTTACATAGTTATATATAGTTTATATGGTTATAATTTCATAACTGTATATTTTCATTACATCTATCTGATTCTCAAATATTCATTGCTGCCCATACTTCATCATATTACTTTCCAAATATATTAAATGCCTCTTCCCTTTCATTTTCTGGGCTCATATTTTTATTTAATCACCAAAACTCTATAATATCTATCAGATTTCTCAATATTCATTATTTTCTTAGATTGGCATAATAATTTTAGGCATTAAATATCCTATACAATCAATTCTCTGTACCCTCTTGAGAAACAATCATTGATAGAGAATGATCATAAGGGTTTATCCATCTCTACAAGTGCTTAGGGATTTGATCTGAAAAGCAGAGCTCATTTAATGCCAAGAAAGTGTTTAGTCTCAACAACTGAGTTTCAGGAAAGAGAAGTGGTTGGAGATCACAGGCCTGCGTTCCAGCTGCCCTGGCTCTAGGTTTACTGTCTGGAAAGTTAACACTTAATTGGCTGAATAACCTTAAACAAGCTTTTTACTTCTTTCTCGGTTTTTTATTGGAAAAGTAGAGATAACACAAGTTCCTGCCATAGCAAGCAGCCATGAAGAATTATTGGAGGTAAAGCCCTCACAGGCACCTGGAACCCGTGGTCAGCACTGGCCAGGGTTATATCCATCGTTGTTATTAAGCGAATGGCTAGCAAATAGTGTCCTCTAAAAAGCTTCAGAACTTCTCATTTCTGACTGGCCTGTTTCAGGACTGGCCAACAGGTAACTTGCCACTCTGTCTTCCAGTTCTGAGGGAAGTGAGGGGAAAATTGCTTCAATAGCTTCTGCCACCGTCTTACTGGAATTGCCCACCAGGGGGCAGAGTCCCCTCACGGGCCCATTAGGGAACGCGTAGGGGAAATAGCACCAGGTGACTCCAGACTTGTGCTTATTTGTATTAAGGACATGATGCTTCAAATGTCCAGTCAAGCAAGCCTCCTGCCCCCCTCAGCAGCCCTGTGTGGGCAGCCGCCACTCCTCCCAGGACTCTGCACTTGTCAACCTGATCACGCAGGTGGATCTGTTCCTATGCGTTTCTCTTTGTACATGAGAAAGTGTAAAGAAAAAAAAGTTCTCAGAAAAGCATAACAAAATTTCATAAAGAAACCAACATGCTTTAGCCACTCACTAATTGTTTGTTTGTTTGTTCGTTTGAGCAAAGTGACTATTTGGGGGAAGGGTGTGGAATGAAAAAGAATATTTACAAAGAAATGAACTCCCTTAGAGTACTGAGTAAATAGATGTGAACGATACACATACTTTGGAAAAGGAAAAGGGAGCAAGTGGACACTCATTAGGACAAACCTAATCCCAAACCGGAGGTCCTATTTATAACCAGAAAGAATCTCTCCTTACACATCTGAGACTCCCTCTCAGGGTGAGATAAATTATGCCCCATAATAACATGGCATGAAAGGAAAAGATTCATTCGCCAGGCCTGTCGCTCTGGCTCTCAGGAAAACGGCGCACACACATTTTTAAAAGGGGGTAGTGAACACTTATTCAAGTTGGAAACTCAACTTTTTCCAGAAAAGTTTCCCCAAAGCTGGCCTTTCACTCGCCAGACTCCCAGGGCAGGAGCTGGGCCCTGACCCAGGGCGCCTCCCAGGGCCACAGACCTGCCCCAGGGGGCCGAGGCCTCGCGCTCTCCTCTCTGGGAAACCAGCTCCTCTTCCTCACGGCACGCCCTCCATGCCAAAGCCTTCATCGGGCTAAGATGCTGAGACTCCTAGGCCTGTGCTTGGAGGTCCCTTGTCCCTTCCGCAGCCTTGCCCGGGACCTCCTCCCCCCTTAGTGCCAGACCGCCCCGTGGGCGCCCCATGGGAACCTGGGCAGGACAAGTCTGCATCCACCAGTCTGTTACACACATTTCAACTGAGACCGTTGTGAGGAAAAATAAACTTGCAAGGATGCATCTGATTAAGAAAGTAATAAGGCTTTAAAATATTTCTGTGAAGCCCTAACCGGTTTGGCTCAGTGGATAGAGCATTGGCCCGTGGACTGAAAGGTCCCAGGTTCGATTCCGGTCAAGGGCATGTACCTTGGTTGCAGACTCCATCCCCAGTAGGGGTTGTGCAGGAGGCAGCTGATCAATGTTTCTAACTCTCAATCCCTCTCCCTTCCTCTCCGTAAAAATCAATAAAATATGTTTTAAAATAAAATAAAAATAAAATATTTCTATGAATAAAAACCCTTCACAGCTCCTTCCTCTTTAATATGAACCAAGGGTGACTTATTCTGCACTTACATTATGTAAAATGTCAGGTGAAGGACATTAAAATTCCCCATGAAAATCTGAAAGAAGGCTGCCCACATTATAATAGAATATTATATGTAACATATAGCATGTAGTATATATTATAATAGGATATATAATATAATAATATATTGTATCCAAAACAATAACTTTCCAGAACAAATCCCTAACTGTGGCAGCTGGGGACACGGAGTGCTGGCATAGCAGG
>NW_005365953.1:648247-664112 GCF_000412655.1 Myotis brandtii
GGCCTGTAACTGAGCAGCACAACCCCCACCCTGCCACTCAACAGGCCACGCAATGGGAGATTCTACTGTGAGAAGTGCATCTGCTGACATATAAGCACCCAGAGCGCTTATCCATCACCTTTTCTTCCCACCTCGCACCTCCAAGGAGCCAGAGCTGCGAATACAATGTTCAGCCCTAGGCGTCGGTGAATATTCTGTTCCTACTAGTGAACCGGTGCATGAAATTTTTGCACATTAAAAGGGAATTAATTAGAGGAAATATTTTAATATTGCTATTTGCCCTTTCTCTATAATGGAAGTGTCAGAGATCAAAGAAAATTAGTAAAATGTATATGAAAATCTTCCTCCTTTCAGAGTTTGGGGCATGCCACAGGACCCTGAGTCGAGTTGCCGCCCACCCGTGGCACCTCAAAATCACACGAGACCCAGACCCATCCAGCTCCACCCCCATTAGGTGAAGCCCCTCCTGGGGGGTGTGGCCTCAGGTTGCCTGGCCCAGTGCTGGGGCAGGGGGTACAGCCTGAGGTCCCCTGTCAAGCCCCAAATGATGGTGGATGTGGCCTCAGGTTCCCCGGCCTGGTGCTGGGGTGGGGGCATGGCCTCAAGTCCTTCAGCCTGGCACCAGGGCAGGGGGCACAGCCTGAGGTCCCCTGTCAAGCCCTGCCGGGCAGGGGGTGGGACCTCAGATCCCCCAGCCCGGCACTGTGGCGAGGGGTGCGGCCTGAGGTCCCCTGTCAAGCCCTGCTGGGCAGGGGTACAGCCTGAGGTCCCCTGACCTGGCACCAGGGTGGGGAGCATGGCCTGAGGTCCCCTGGCCTGGCGCCAGGATGGGGGGCATGGCCTGAGGTCCCCTGGCCTGGCGCCAGGATGGGGGGCATGGCCTGAGGTCCCCTGTCAAGCCTCAGGCGGGGGGGGGGGGTGTCCCTGCTGATTGCTCATTAAGGCTCATTACGGAAACTCGGCCTCCACTGTTGGCACAGCCATCTTGTGTTACCAAATCCCTGCCTCCGCTGTGGGCTCAGCCATCGTGACCGTTACAGCATGACAGTCAATTTGCATATTCCCTCTTTATTAGATAAGGTTGGGAAGCTATGCTTGGGATTTCTCAGGAAAACTCCTACCTGCACACATCCTGGCCAGAACCCCTGGCCTCAGGCCTGTTGTCCTCACTCCTGCCCCTGGGCTGCCGGCAGGGAGCCTGTGTATAGCCATCTCAACTGAGAGGAGAGGGCAGGTGGGGAGTATGTGTGTAACCATCTCCCTGAGAGAGGGGAGGGCAGGGGGGGAGGCGGGGTGTAACCATCTCACGGAGAGAGGAGAGGGCGGGGGGGGAGTATGTGTGCAACCATCTCACTGAGAGAGGAGAGGGCGGGGGGGGAGTATGTGTGCAACCATCTCACTGAGAGAGGAGAGGGCGGGGGGGGAGTATGTGTGCAACCATCTCACTGAGAGAGGAGAGGGCGGGGGGGGAGTATGTGTGCAACCATCTCACTGAGAGAGGAGAGGGCGGGGGGGGAGTATGTGTGCAACCATCTCACTGAGAGAGGAGAGGGCGGGGGGGGAGTATGTGTGCAACCATCTCACTGAGAGAGGAGAGGGCGGGGGGGGAGTATGTGTGCAACCATCTCACTGAGAGAGGAGAGGGCGGGGGGGGAGTATGTGTGCAACCATCTCACTGAGAGAGGAGAGGGCGGGGGGGGAGTATGTGTGCAACCATCTCACTGAGAGAGGAGAGGGCGGGGGGGGAGTATGTGTGCAACCATCTCACTGAGAGAGGAGAGGGCGGGGGGGGAGTATGTGTGTAACCATCTCACTGAGAGAGGAGAGGGCAGAGGGGGAGTATGTGTGTAACCATCTCACTGGGAGAAGAGAGGGCAGGCGGGGAGTATGTGTGTAACCATCTCACTGAGAGAGGAGAGGGCAGGTGGGAGCCTGTGTGTGACCATCTCACTGGGAGAGGAGAGGGCAGGTGGGAGCCTGTGTGTAACCATCTCACTGAGAGAGGAGAGGGCAGGTGGGCTGGTGGGCAGGTGGGGAGAGGCGCTGTCAGGTGGGAGCGCTGCCCTGGCCTCTGCCTCTGGCCTCAGCCTGGGCCTCCGCAGTTCTCTCCTGGCCCTTCCTGCTCTCAGGCGTCCCCACATCCAGGTGCCTGAGGCCAGGTCCTGCTTTGCCTGGTGAGGACGGGCGCCTCTGAGCCAAGCTTTCTCAGCCACAGGAAAGGGAACCGGGGTGACAGGGCCCTGGGCTTCTGAGAGCCTTTAGGGCGGGGCCGTGTATCAGCCACCACCTCTATCTCACCTGGTGCCGGGAAAGCGCTTACTGAGGAGCTGCTACCAACCCATGGGGCTTTTGAAAGAAAACGGACACAAACCACAAATCGGATTTACTTCTGAGTCAGAACCACTGCAGATAGAATTTCCTGTTCCCTTCGGAGCACGCACTGCTTTCTCACCAGGTGCACCCGCCTTTCCAGCGCCTGTCCTCCCAGAGGGGCAGAGCGCCGCAGGAGGGTGCGTTCCTGTCCCAGGCCCAGCACTGCAGGTTCACCGCCTCGCTCCTGCCGCTCCTGCCACCGGGGACGTGACCCAGGAACAGCTGTCTGGGGAGGGACAGCAGGCGGGGCAGCGGCCAGGCCCGCCTTCGCTCCACCACCTTCAAGGGTTTGATGACGCTGCGGAGCCCCTAGAATAGGGGCTGCTGTACCCCTGACTCACAAGATGCCTGTGCAGCCTCACCCACCTGAAGGTCCAGCAGGGATTTAGGGGGAACCGGCTCCTCCTTCAGCAGAACTTGATCCCAGCGTGTATTGGGGAAGAAGTGATTTCCGGCGTGGATGTCAGGTGCACCCCGATACGCTGCTGGTCAATAACATTTCTAGTGCCCTGGCTGAATCCATGCCAGCATCCAGACCATCCCTTCTTGTTCACTTAGAAGTTTTATGATGAACACCAGTTCCTACATAGATGTCTCTTTGCCTGGGCACTAGAAATAGCAGCTCTATAGTCACGTTCTCCTCAAACTAATGCTTTGCAATGCAGTGTGTGGCCTGTCCTGTGGCAGGGTTGGGGATCTACCCTTTCTGCGCTTTCTGCATCTTTCCTGTGGCCTCCAGGATCACAGGGTCAGGAGAAGACAAGGTCACCCCTTGGTATGTAAGAGTTCTCCAGAAGGCCACATGGAAGCCAACTTCAGGGTAAAGGGGATAAGTCCAGATGGGAGGAGACTTGACTTGGTGGTGAACACACAATATAATATATAGATGATGCATTAGGGAATTAAAAAAAAATTAAAATGCAAAAAAATCACCAATTGTTTAAGCATTGTGGTTGGGGGGGATCAGAGGCGGGTGAGACTGATGGAAATAGAGGCTTGGCTTCAAGAACGGGGCGGGGGGGGGATCAGAGGGGGGTGAGACTGATGGAAATAGAGGCTTGGCTTCAAGAATGCCCTGACAATTCCATGCACGCAGTCAGATGGAACTCCCTGGGAATGCAGGCCTGGCCCGCCTGCCTGAGGGGGTATCTGCCCAGTGCAGGGAGTGGCAGCCCACGCCCTCGGAGCCTTGCTCTGAACCTGTTTCCAGAGCAAGAGGAATACCATGGACCCACCCCTCGCAGCTGCTGTAGCACCATGTCCAGCCACACGTGGAATGCCCCCCACAACCTTCTTGCTGATGCCAAAGAGCCGTCCTGCGTGTGCACGCCCAGCAGTGCCATCTGGACACTGGTTCTGCCCTGTCCCGAGGCCATCTGTCCAAATAAAGAGCGTGTCCAATCCTGTCCATGGCATTGACAAGGCAGCCACGGCAACCGGTTCCAGGCCGCACCTGTTCCTCGCCGCCTGCCCGAGGACAGCGGGTGCCACCAGGCAGCCTGGGAGACTCGGCTAGGCCGGAATGACAAAGCAAGGCCTAAAACTAAAGATATTTTGGAATACTAGGTACATGGAATGGAACCTCTTCATTTCTAAAATTTAAAAATCTGACCAAGGGAAGCATTATAAATTCGCTTTAACTCAGTAAATGGCTATACGCATGGTTAGGTATTAAATGTGGTACAGAAAAAAATTTGGCTAAGCAACAATCCTAGTGATTATTTCATATTTTCTTCATCTTTGTATAACATAGCATGTAAATTTCCATCTTCAACTTTGAGAAAAAAATAAGTTAACTTTCATATTATCTGGGAATGGTAATAACAGAGAATTGAAATATTTTAAAAATTCTTCCATCAATAATTACGCAAGTTTAAGGATGATTTACTGGCCCACAGCTGTTTCAAAGTTTGTGTTTTGTGATGGAAATTGCAACTATAAAGTAAACTTTAGTTACTCCCGAGTACACCATTTTCCTGTCTGAACTGGTAAGATGAACAGTAATATTGTACCTCATCCAAGAGAAGGCCTCCCTCTGTTCTTGGGAAACCAGCAGTCCTACGTAAACAATAAGGAATTGGGCCAGGAAGGAAATAAAATTCTTAAAGGAAGTGCCCTCATAATTGTAGTTCGGTGGCTTGCAGAATGGGCTCCCAGAACACCTCTGGACGCCGGGGTCTTTGCATGAAGACCCGAGCAGGGAGGATCTCAGCCCCTTACCCACATACAACAAAAGATTCACTAAAAATGAAAATACACTGTCACAGGCACATGAATACATATCAAATGCCTCTGCAGGGTTTTTGGCCAACTCTAATTCTTTTTTAAAAATTGTATTAAAGTCTAGTTGGTACACAATATTATATTAGTTTCAGGTGTACAATATAGTGATTCCACAGTTATATACCTTATGAAGTGATCACCCTGAAAAGTCTAGTTGGATATACTACTTTTTCACACAATTATCAAATGGCTAAATTGTTTTCAAAAGCACTAAACATAAACACACACACACACACACACACACACACACACTCGTCCACGTGCGCGCGCGTGTGCACACACACAGACACACACACACACACACACACACACTTCCCTAAGCCCATACTCGAGACCAGAACATTTCTGTGTTTAAATCATTTGTGCTGCCCTAGTTGGTTTGGCTTAGTGGATAGAGAGTCAGCCTGAAGACTGAAGGGTTTGGTTCCTATCAAGGGTACATGCCCAGATTGTGGGTTCTATCCCCAGCAGGGGGTGTGCAGGAGGCAGCTGATCAATGATTCTCTCTCATCATTGATGTTTCCATCTCTCTTTCCCTCTCCCTTCCTCTCTGAAATCAATAAAAATATATTTTAAAAAATTAATAAGTAAATAAATTGTGCTGCCCATGTGTTAGTACTAACCTATTTCTATTACACATTACCTTTATTGAGAAAGATTCAAAAAGAAAATCAACGAATGAAAAGAAAGAAATATTTACATATTTTAGCAGGGAGCTGTTATTTCTGGGAAGACCAGGGAACATGTGTACCTTAACTAGACCTTTGAATGAAATGAGGGTAGAATGTGGTTGGGAGAGAAAAAACAGGTAGTAAAGAAGGTCCCAAGTCATAAGGAGCTCGGTCTTAAGGAATTATGATTTAAAGCAGGGAAACGACATGCCAGATACAAAGACCACATATTATGACTCCACTTATATAAAGTGTCCAGAAAAGGCCACCTATAGAGACAGAAAGTCGATTAGTGCTCCCTGGGGGTTGGGGGGAGGAGAGGAGAGGATGAGGTTTCTTTGTGGGCTAATAAAAATATCCCAGAATCAGATTCTGATGATATTTGAACTACTCTGTAAATGTATTGAAATACTTTAAAATGGCAAATTTTATAATATGTGAATTGTATCTTAATTATATCTTAGTTTAAATGGGCAAATCTGGGCTCTTGATACAGGCCCTTGAAGACCAGTGAAGAATAGAGTTGAAATGGAATAAGTTAAACAGGCGCTTGGCCTCACAGAGTTTGTTTTTGAGCTCCCGGAGCAGAGGATCCATATCTGACCATTCCGTTTATCCTCTCCGCAGAATTAAGCACAATATTATGTAAAATGTGTGCTTAAAGAAGCTATTAGATTACATCATGGCCAGCCTCCTGCACTGTCTGCCATGGTGATAAATAAAGACAAGCTCTCCTCCCACTCCTTCCCTTCGCCGTCACTGCGTTCTCTTGTAGAAACACCCTGTCCTCTGTCTAATGTGACAGCGTAGCGTGGTCACGAAAAGCTCAGTCTAAGTCACACTGACATTGGTCTAATTTTCTAGAATTGTCATCTTCACAAACAACATTGAGCTCATGTTTTCAAGTTAGTGTTCTGGCTTTTACTTCCTAATTAAATGAAAGGGGCTTAAAATTCACAAGACTTGACTATTCAGTTATTTTTTATTTGTACTATGATCATTTCGGTAGGAATTAGAAAGACTAGTTGGAAAGCTGACTAAAATACCTGTAGGTTTTACAGTGAGGAGGGTTGTTTAGATAATGCACACACATCACACTGAGAAAACCGAATGTGGACATTGTAGGCGATGCTTCTCTCCCGCGGGCAATCGGGCAAGAGAGCATCATGATTCGGCTGCCCTTGTCAGAGCACACAGAGGACTTCACCTGTGTCCTAAGGTTACAAAGACAGGAAATTAATAGGATGAATATGTTCAAAGGCTCTCAGAGCACAGATTCCCCTCAACTGTCTCTTTCATATGATGTGGACACAATGAGCCAAGACTGCCATGCTGATTAGCTGTGTTCGCACATGGAAAATGCCAAGTCCCTAGAAAAGTGTCTGAGGCACAGGTAGAACTTAGACAGATTACACATGAATATAATTGTATCCCTACTACTGGAGGCCTGATACCTGAAACTATAAATGGCCAATATATAACACAGAGAAAACCCAGGGCTAGAAAGCACACCCATAGCACTTACATACCTGCAGCAATATATGAGCTCCCGCCGGCCTTATAGAGAATGTGGCTGGCGAAAGGGGCTGCACAGATGATCAGGAAACTCGCGGTCACGACAGCGACTACCCCCAGGAGCATGAAGACAGCCCAGAAACCACGGTAAACTGAAGATCCCAGGAGAAAAGGAGAAAAGAAAAACACACTTAGACTGTGAACGCACAGATTGTGGCGGGCGAGTTTCTTGCCTCTTCACTTTTCTAACTGCAGCCATAGCACTGCCAGGTGGGACCAGGCTGTGGATCCTGGCTTCTCTTTAAGTGGAAACCTCACCAGGTGACTTTGGACTCAGTGAAGTCAGCCTTAACTCAGCTCATGCTCAGGGTGTGCACCACACACATGCTTAGTAGACTTTGGGAGCTCAGTTTCCTGACCAGATGTTCTGCTTTAGAAGTGGGAACACCCTAAGTTCTAAAAAGTTCTCTTGAGTGAGTACCCATTGGGTCACCTATAGGTGCTTCAGACCAAGTGTACAAAAGACATGAAAGGAATTTGCGTGTATAAACACCGCCAGTTACATCTTGCTAAGATAATTTTTATAATAAAAATAACAAGCAAAGTCAAAAAGAAAACTTTTGTAAACAGATTGAGATTTTAAATTAGATATATCTAAGATTTATTACTTTCTATCAATCTTTGTTCCTAAAAAGGTTCAAAATGAGAAGTTATAGTGATCTTTTATTTAAGGACCAGCAAGGTTGAATTAATGGATACAGCTGGTAGAAAAGAGATTGTGGTTTTGGCGATATGTTCATAGTAATCAAATAAAGAGGAATCCTAATGATCAATTTTGAATGGAATAATTACCAATCTGTTAAACAAATGTATCATTTCCCAAAGGCTAAAACACAAAAATAAATTCCTTTTGGTGTAAACAAGGGAAAGCTCTGTGAATCATATTAAAATTATAATTTGTATGCAAACAAAAACATTATAATGAAGCAAAGAATGTTTTTTCTCAACAAGCCCACCTGGCAAAGAAAAACATATGTCAATCAACTGGAATCTTAGAGAAAAATGCATGGGAAGATGGGAATTTGAAGAGTCATGCAGCTAAATGGGAAAAGAAGGCTGGGGTTTTTGTGTGAATAACTCAGCCTTGAAGGCAGGAATAACAAGTGGAATTTACCTCAAAACCAATGCTGTTGATTTTTAATCACTTTATGTGCCTCATCATATCACATGGCAGGTTCCATGGAAAGTGTGAAGGGTAAAAACATTAATGAGAGGAGCCCATTCTGACCCTCCCCTGATCACACTAAAACTGGACAATCATGGCAAAGACCTAGCTGAGGACTCCAGAAAGCAAACGATAGCAAGTGGTATAAGGAAGGAACTCGAATCTGTAGCTGAGGTCAACTCAGCTGCAAAGACTTGCCCGAATTTTTCCTTTTTTTCTCCTTCTGAACTTGGCCTGAAGGTGAGATAAGTTGGGAACTTTGTAAAAGGTGCAAACAGGAAAAAAATACCCTAGTTAAGTCATCATTCTGCTTATAAGAAGCAGAATGAAGGGCCCCTACAGGCCAAAGTATAGGGAAAATGCCCATGTCCACTTATCTCCTTGTGTTCTCTTAGTCCTGCCTCAAAATTAAATCTGCACTGCTTCCTCAGTGGAGTCATGGACATTTATGATCCCAAATGATGATTCAATCCTCCAGATAGTTTACTTTCACATCTATTGTGCAAAAAGTGGGGGGATCATGGTATGTGTTTTCTCTTTTCCCTCCTGCTTTGCACTGTGGTGTAACTACATGAAAATGTGCCACAGTAAAGGAGGCCAAAACTCTGAAAGAGCCCAGACTTTCTTGTCAAAAAAACTGGGTAAGGGAGTCCTAGAAGCCAGAAGATGTGGGGAAAATCCCACAGACATAAGAGAACTGAGATGAGCATCTCTAAGTCTGTGTTTGAAGCTACTTAAGTAATGAGCTCACACCTCAAGTTACCCATATGTGGAAAATGCCCAAGGAAGTATAACAAAGCTTTAAGAACTGAAGTACAGTTCTTGGGTGATAAAGTCACCCAAGCACCAGAGCTAGCCCTGAGGGATGCATGCCCCCTTGACCTATATAGCATAAAAATAACTGAAAATTGAATTGACATTGAAACTAGCATCATAGAAGAAATGAGCAGACCATGCAGGTCGATTGCCTATTCAAACAACAAATCAATATTTGCCAGAGAATTTTAACAGTATGCCTAGTCTGACAATGTAATTTTCAAAAGTCCAAATACAGTCCAAAATTACATGATATACTAACAACCATGAAAATTTGACCAATCCTCAAAGGAAGAAGCAATCAGCAGATGCCAACCCAAAGCTTCAGATGTGTGAATTAGTGGACAGACTTTAAAATAGCTATTGGAACCACTTTCTATAAGCTAAAGTGAACACTCTTGAAACGAACAAAAAGGTAGAAATTCGTAGCAGATAAATAGAGTCTATGAAAAAGAACTAAATTGAATCTTAGAATTGAAAAATAAAATATCTGTAATTAAATATCCATTATGCAAGCTCCAGGGCTGAATGGAGATGAGAGAGGAAAGAGCAGGTGAACTTGAAGAATGAGCAATATAAATTATCCAATCTGAACAACAGAAAGAAAAGAGATTGAAAACAAAAATGACTAGATAGAGTTTCAGAAAATTGTGGGACCATATCAAATGATTTCATATTTGTGCCATGGAGTCCCTAAAGCAGAGGCAAAAGATGTCAGTGCAAAAAGAATATTTAAAAAAAAGAATCCCTAAAACTTTCCAAATTTGGTGAAAAATAAATTTACAGGTTCAAGAAACTCAACAAATTCCAAAGAGAATAAATTCAAAAACCCAGTGATCCCACTTCTAGGAATATATCCCAAGAAACCAGAAACACCAATCACTAAGAATACATGCATCCCTATGTTCATAGCAGCACAATTTACCATTGCTAAGATTTGGAAACAGCCTAAGTGCCCATCAACAGATGAGTGGATTAGAAAACTATGGTACATCTACACAATGGAATACTATGCTGCTGTAAAAAAGAAGGAACTCTTACCATTTGCAACAGCATGGATGGAACTGGAGAGCATTATGCTAAGTGAAATAAGCCAGTCAATGAAGGAAAAATACCACATGATCTCACTCATACATGGATAATAAAGACCATTACAAACTTTTGAACAATAATAGATACAGAGGCAGAGCTGCCTCAAACTGATTGTCAAACTGCAGTGGGAAGGCCAGAGAGGGTTGGGGGGCAGAAGGGAGGGGAGTAAGAGATCAACCGAAGGACTTGTATGATATTTTAAGAATAAAACAAAATAAAATAAAATAAAACAAAATTAAATTAAATTAAAAAAATAAAATAAAATTCAGCCCAGACACATCAGAAAATTACTGAAAACCATGGACAAAGAAAAAGTCTTGAAAGCAGCAAGACTGGGGGTGAGATGGGGATGCCAATATTAAATGTATGGACCAACAGTCCCAAGGACTGAAAGTGTCCCCTGAGAAAGGGTGGCAGTCAGAAGACATCTTTAAGATGCCAGAAGAAAAGACCTATCAACCTAAAAGTCTGCTTCTAATAAAAACGCCTTTGAGTGATGAAAGAGAAAGAAAGTCATTTCTCAATGACTTTTTGTTTGGCTAGGATGTTTTTGTGGTTTATATTTTTAAGATTCCTAGGTAGGAAAATGGGATTTATCACAGCAGACCTGCTCTCCAAAGATGTGTGAAAGGAATTTCTTTAGGCTGAAGGGAAATGGCACCAGAGTTTACTTGAAACTTCCAGAATGAAGTAAGCGATAACAGAAAAGGTGAGTATCTGCATAAATATTTTCCTCATCTTAATTTATTTAAAATATATTGACCTTTGAAATATAAAAATACACTGTCAGCATAACACGGGAAAGAAATATAGGTTTGGAATCAGAGTAATATAGTGTTTGCCATTTATACATGTATGTAACCTTGAACTAGCCAGGTCCAAAAGAACCATGGAGCCAGGGTCACATGCAAGCAGGAGGGAGGGATTATGAATCAGGCTACAGAGAAGACAGAAAAGCAGAGAGACTGTAAGAAAGAGAGAAAACACCTGGAGAAGGAGACTGAGAGAGAGCCAGACAGAAAGAGGGATAAATGTTCCCCAGAGCTGCTATCACCGCTGACAACGCTAGCTCCTGTCCCTTCATTTGCTCTAACAAAATAGCCTGGCTTTTCCTTCTGCATTCCCTGGAAAAGGCAGGAGCAACGGATTTGTGTTTAAGGGAAAGGGGATCTGGCTGTCTGAAGACACAGAAATAGCTTCCAAGTGAGAGTCCTTATTGCGGTCACCAACAGCATGCTTTTCTTTCCTGCCTGTGCTTCAGCATTCAAAGTTGCTCAACTTCAAGACTATTTCGAAATGTCTTGGAACATCCTGTTTCTTAGCTAATGATATCACCTAATTTGCATATGTGGCACACTTTGATTCCAGAATTAAATGCTCAATTATAATGAAGAATCATCATGTGGAATTGAGTAGAGTCCTTTCACTGGGTGAAGTAAAACTGAGGCCTTCAGAGAATTTTCAACATGAAGAGGATTATATGATATTGGAGCCTCTCCCCTTACTAATTTTTACTTTGATGGAGATCAGTTTTCTAATATAGAAAACAATATTATTCACCTAAGTTTATAGTAAGGATTTAGGAAATATATAAAAAGTAGCATGCAGTAAGACTTCAAATATGTTTGCTGTTATTATTACATATCTGGTATTATTACGTATCTGTTATTATTACATATCTGCAGTTGGCACTTTAAAAAAATCTATCTACTAATCCCATGGATCTGGAATGGGAACAAGCTTTCAGTACTAATATATAGAACTGTAAATTTCAGTGGGAAGGATGTTTTTGTTTGGCTAGGATGTTTTTGTGGTTTATATTTTTAAGATTCCTAGGTCTTAAATGTGTCTCAGAGAACACTCAGTCTGTTTCCTTGTTTGTTATATGAGCCATTAAAACAGAAAAGCTTTCTCTTTGAAAGTTTGGACTGTGCCAAGTGAAAACATATCTAAAATCCATCTGTGCTATTAAATACAAGTCAATGCTTACCTTGAGCAATATTGAATTTCTATTAGTTCCTATTAGAACATGAAGCAAGATTTATAATGCAAGTGGGTTTACATGTACTCTATATCATCACAGTTTGGATTAATCAAAAGAAAGTCTCATTTGAATCTGTGGAAGGCAAGAATTAATGGCTATTTCCAAAGAAATGAAGTTCTGTTGATTCTAGATAAAGTGGTGGTGACTTGACTTAACAAAGTGTTCCTTGGTCAAGTGTGTAAACACAGAGAAAAGAAGGCACCTACCAGGAAGAGCTGCTGGTGGCTAACTGAGCTCAAATTTTAAAAAACAGAGCCCAGCAGCCATTTCTGCACAGAGGCCTCTCAGGCAAGGTGCACCTCATGGAAAAGCCTGTGCTGAACTGCCTGGGCTGACCAGCAGACCCTGAGCGAGGGATGAATGATTACTCTAACACACTCGCTGTGAAAGAGAGGGCTAAGGGACTGCCTGGCTAAAGGAACCAGACAGCCTCTAGTGCCTGACTTGTTAGGCTTTTATTGTAACAGCACTTTGAGATAAAGTTTATCTTTTAGATACAATCAGTAGGGTAAGTAATATTGTGAGGACACATGTGTTTCCAGTGTCTTTTAAGCAAGGACACCCAAAGATTAAGCATAAGGATTCCAGTAAACACTGAGGGGTCTGCATGTGCACAGATTTGTTTGGAAGGGTCAAGGAATAATTAAGGGCCCCGCCTTTGGCACATCCCTTTTCTCGGAATGTCCTCCTTACAAACTTTTCAACCATGTCTCCTGTGCTCCCCAACACTGAACTGCCTGCCTGCCCTGTGTTTCTGTCATCTGAGCCAGCACTAATAAAGGTTTCCTACAATCCTATTTCAACCAATAGGATTGAGTCTTTCCCCATCCAATCAGAGTTGCACAACCCTGGCCAATCAGAGTGGTTCTATTCTGACCCAGTGCCTTTTGGACCAATCAAACTTGAGGATGTGGAGTCCTCATTTGCATGAGGACAGACCAATCAAGGACCAAGGACAGGGACTTTAGTCCATATAAACTGCCTTTCCTCTGGCTTTAGGAGTACACTTTCCCTTTTCACTTAAGACTAAAGAGTGTGGTTCCTTGGCTGAGCTGAAACACTAAAGATGCCTCAGCAGAGCAGAGCTGTCTAGAGGGAGAGGGCCTGGCCCCAGGACTGCCTCACAGCTGTGCTGTATCAAAATTGAGCTGTTCTGCACTGAATAAAGCTTCCTTCTTTACAGCACCCAAATTGGAGATTCCTGTTGGTGTTGAATTGGCACCAATGACCATAGATTGACAAGTGTAATGAGGAGGATGACTAGTAATTAGTCAAACAACAGATGCTATAGAAATGGTTCTCCCAGTGTCCTCAGTTTATTTTCCTGAGTAAATTTTTAACCGACAGTATTACTTTTACCAATTTGCTTAGTAATTTCATTCTAGTAGATCTAGAATCATCAGCTCAGAGTATGCTGAAATTTCCTAACAATATATTCCATGTAAATATTTCATTTCATATTATTACAATATTTTCACTTCTATGAAGTATTTTCTAGTTTTCACTTGTGGACTATCCTGCTGCTTTTCTTCAGTAGAAAAAGACATCAAGTCATTGAGATGGTCTAGTTTGTTAAGTAAGAGTGTATATAGAATGCAAAGCTATGTTCCTGACGTCTCTGTTTTTTGTTTGTTTTTTAAATCCTCATCCAAAGATGTTTATTGATTTTTTTAAAGAGAGAAGGAGAGTGAGAGAGAGAGAGTGAAAAGTAGATGGGAGAAAGAAACATTGATTGGTCGCCTCCTTACACACACTAACCAGGGATCTAACCCGCAACAACCTAGGTATGTGCCCCAACTGGAATGTAACCCACAACCTTTCGGTGTGCAGGACAATGCTCCAATCAACTGAGCCACCCAGCCAGGGCCTGATGTCACAGTTTTATTTATAAAAAGTACATTACATATAGAGTTTTAACTTCATTGCAAATTCAAATATCAGATTCAAATATATATCAAAGGAACTCATATCTGGGGTATATCTAAAAGGTTAAATTCCAAAGAGGCATAAATAGGACGTGTAGGGAGACATCCATTAAAAATCGTTCAGGCAGGAAACATAAAAACCATCCAAACCCAGCTCTTTTTTTAAAAAAAAATATTTTATTGATTTTTTACAGAGAGGAAGGGAGAGAGATAGAGAGCTAGAAACATCAATCAGCTGCCTCCTGCACATCTCCTACTGGGGATGTGCCCACAACCCAGGTATATGCCCTTGACTGGAATCGAACCTGGGACCTTTCAGTCCGCAGGCCAACGCTCTATCCACTGAGCCAAACCAGCTTCGGCCAAACCCAGCTCTTGTGGCTCAGTGGTTGAGCATCGACCTATGAACCAGATCATGGTTTGATTCTCTGTCAGGGCACATGCCCGGGTTGTGAGCTCAATCCCCAGTATGAGGATGTGCAAGAGGCAGTTGATCAATGATTCTCTCTCATCAGTGATGTTTCTATCTCTCTCTCTCCCTCTCCCTTCCTCTCTGAAAACAATAAAACATGGATATTTAAAAGTCATCCAAACCTTCAGGACAGTGGAGGCCATGAAATAGAGTGGACTAGTAATTATGCACATTAATATGTGTGCCTGAGTGTGTGTGCTTTTGTGCCTGTGTGCAGACCAAGATGGAAAGCTAATGCCAGAATTGGCATCTGTTCTTAGTTTCATGTAAAGGGTTAGAAAAATAAAGCCCTACTGTATTTATTTTTCCAGTAGTAATGTAATAAACAAGCAGACACGAAGACCTCATTAATGTAGACAGTGGCAAAAGCAGCGGGAGTTTTAGCTGTGGATTGTTTGAGAGTAAGTTCCATTCCCAACCATTCCCATGCAGACAATAGCTCCAACTAGTGTGTCTCCAGGGAGGAGGGCAGGCCGCCAGCTTGCTTGAGCCTTGGGCGCACTGCTGACGCCTGAAGTCACCTAACTTAGCAGATACACCTCCAGTCTCTCTGGGTGCCAGGAACAACACTGCCACGTCAGATACACACAGCCTGGCCCTCAGAAGTCAGTCCAGTGAGGGAAAGCAGCCATTTAACCCTGCATGTCAGGCGCCCTGGCAGAGGAACGCAGAGGAGCCTTAGCCCAAGGCTGCAGCGCAGAGGCCAGGCCTGGGGCTGGGAGGGCGGAGCTGGGCTTACCCCGCCTTGCCTCGCCGTGCACTGGGCTGGAGGCGACAGCATCCCAGCACAGGAGCGGTCCAGGGACCCTGGAAGCGAAAGTGGTCCCTGCAGCTGTTCCCAGGTCGGTGAGGGGAATGGGGAACCTAGACAGGTAGTCAAGGCCTTCTGTCCACACTGCATCACTCAGGCCTCCAGGTGGCGGAAGGTCAGCCCTCAGAAATGAGTGTGAGCACCACAGCTTCGTCCGCATGGGAACAGCATCCGTGGAGGATGGACTGGTGGACGAGTGCCCGCAGGGACGTGTTAGGCAGCTGTGGCAGCAGCCCCTGGAGCTGCAGCGGCACCGCCTGGAGAGAAACAGCTCTAGGGGCACTGTTGTCCCGGGTGCTGAGAACCCAGCAAGAGTGAACCGTTTGTTCTGTTAGGATATTAACAAATCCCTGATTTCATAAGATCATAATTTACCCAACAGACCTTTCATACACAGTCAAGTAAAAATGTCAACCCAAATGATCACAATTCCAAATTCAGAGTTTTTTGATAAATTATTCTGTGTGGGTATAAAATGTAAATATATTTGCAGTTTAAAGATACACTGATGTCACTCATTTTGCAAAGCCCGTGTCGTGTCCTGCCTCAGACAGCTCACCAGCTGGTTCATGAAGCTAATAACCTGCGCTCACTGCTCAGGCACCGCAGCGCGAACCCCCTCCCCCCACCGGCCCACC
>NW_005365953.1:664306-673717 GCF_000412655.1 Myotis brandtii
CTGCCGGCTCTAAAAGTGCGGCGATGCCCACCCAAAGCAGAGGGAAGACTGTGGGCGTGGGCATGCCCGTGTCCCAGCTCCGTGACTGGGGACCTGCCAAGCCACGTGCCCTGCACAGTCCCCGGTTTCCCGGGGAGGAAAGAGCGAGGAGGGAGGGGCAGGACAGAGGCTAGTCACCTCCCCGCAGTGAACAATGGCAGCGAGGGAGCAATGAGCGAGGAGGTGCCGGCAGGCTCGGCCTTCACCTTCCCGCTGGCTGTGACCTTGGGCGGTCCCTGAAGCGGAGAGGGGTTTCTTCGCAGGGTGAGAGCTTCCCAGGTGTGGGAGGAAAGCCAGCGTCAGACCTCCTTTGCCCACCTGACGGCGTTGGAGCGAGGAGGGAGGCCTGCCAGCTGCCTCGGGCGCCTGAGCAAAGGGGGTGGAAGAGCAGGGGCTGCCCCCCAGGAGTGGGGGGTGGGGATGCGCGGGACAGCGGCAGCGCTGCATCCTCAAGGTCGCAGTCTAGAGGCCGGAGGTCTCAGAGTGAGGCGCAGCGGGTCAGAATCTGCCCTCCCAGCACATGCCACTCTGGCATAAGAATTCCTTTAATCTGCTCTAGAAAAAATTAGAGCAACTGAGAATCGACACGTGCAGAAGGAAACCTTCTAGTTTTCCTTCGCTGACCACAAGCAGGAACTTCGGAGAAATGAGACCTGCCACACATCCCCTCTCCCTGGGGGGCTTGGCATGAGGAAGACAGACAGCACCAAGAAGGGTCTGCACATAGCCCTTACATGATAGCCCTGATATGATAGCCCTTATACAATAGCCCTTACATGGTAGCCCTTATATGATAGCCCTTATAATAGCCCTTATACAATAGCCCTTACATGATAGCCCTTATATAATAGCCTTTATACAGTAGCCCTTACATGGTAGCCCTTATATGATAGCCCTTATATATAGCCCTTATATGATATCCCTTACACAGTAGCCCTTATATGCTAGCCCTTGTACAATAGCCCTTGTACAATAGCCCTTATACCAGGGGTCCTCAAACTTTTTAAACAGGGGGCCAGTTCACTGTCCCTCAGACCGTTGGAGGGCCGGACTATAGTTTAAAAAAAAACAACTATGAAATTCCTATGCACACTGCACATATCTTATTTTGAAGTAAAAAAACAAAACGGGAACAAATACAATATTTGTATTTGCATGTGGCCCACGGGCCATAGTTTGAGGACCTAGTTTACTGCCCCAGACCAAACTCCTTGCCCTTTGTCTTGTCACATCTCCACATTTACTATTTTTTTGTTAAAAAGGTATGAAAAATCTCGGGCCTAAGTGCTTCCTCCCTTTGTATTTGTAACAACTGCAGGGCCCCAGTCACTGAATCTGAGAGGGCAGAGGGAAACGCCCTCCCTTCCTCACAGAGCTGTTGTGTACAGAGCCACTCGGATCCTGGCACAGGGCAAGGTGAGTACCCAGGGCTTACCCTCCAGCTCCCAGGTCCTCCCGAGGCCTGCTGCCTGGACTCGGGGCTCCCACCCCTGCCTCAGCAGAGCCACTTGGTGGGCTTTAACACCATTCCCAAACCAGGGTTCCAAACCAGACATCCCAGTGAGAACCTCTGAGGGGGGCGCCAGCAACCGTGTTGTTGAAGCCTCCGGGAGAGCGGGCTGTGCAGCGACCAAGATGCAGGGCAGCCCAGCCTCCCTGAGCTCCTGGTTTCATTGAGAAGTGCGGTACCTATGCCGTGGCCCAGCCTTTACAGGGCATCTCCCTCTGTCCTCACGGAAATCCCTGGTGTGTACGTTACAAATGAGGCCCCGAGAAGTTAGATGAAATTCAAACATTAAAAAGAGCCAGGAAATGGCAAGGCAAAACTTGAACTCGGGGCTCTCTGCGCTCAGCCTCAGACACCTGGAGTGTCTGTGTTTGCTGTGCTTTCAAATAAATTGTCGCTGCTCCATCTAAGTGTTCTAGGCTCACACCCTCCCCCCTGGCTGCTCCTACCTCATCCTCCAGAAATGCTAACGGACCCATCCCAGAATTGCTGCTGGGAAATGCTATCACCGTGCTTCTGGCCGTGTGCGATGTTCTTTCCCCGGCTGCAATAAACAGCCTCTCCTTGTCCTTCAATATCCAATGGCACCTCCCTGAAGGGACATAGTGCAGCTACCCCGTCATCTCCGCCAAGAGGCAGCAGAGTGTGGAATCAGTAGGAATATAGACTCAAGAGCTAGAACACCTCTCACCAGGTGTGTGACCTTGTGTAAGTTATCCCTGCCTCACTTTAACCTTCCACAAAATGTGATCATACCTATCGTATAGTGCTGCTAAGGGGCTCAAAAGTTAACACAGGTCAGCACTGAGCAGAACATCTGGTCTCTGACTCAGTCAGTGTTCCTGACACACACCAGCCACCGGACTAGCACTCTGTACTGTCTTCCTTCCTTTCATCTCCACCTCACTTCTTGACTATGAATTCCTTAAGGCAAACACTCAGTCTTATTCATCTGTCTAACCCCAGGGGAAGCTCTATGCTCAATAAAATGTGAATGAGTGAATAATCAGTAATGTGTCACTCAGTTCCCACTGAAATCTCAAGGTATACAGCCAAAGTTGGTGAATAGTTAATAGCTATGGAACAGAATGAAGCGAACTCATTCAAAACAGACATGCATCACGATCTTGACCTCATGCAACTATTGTAACAGTTGGAGAGCCTTTATCACTTAATCCCTACTAGGGAAAACCAGGTGCTTGGAAGAACTGAGGAATCGGTGATGAGATGCTGTCACCAAGGTACCAAGTCAGAGTGCTGAGGCCTGACCATGCTCCTGAAGAACCAGCACAGGGGAGCAAGCTGAGAAGATCAGGAATTTCAGTTAAGTGTTCCTGCCCAACTCTGAAAATGCCAGAAGAGAGACACATTTCCCCATCCACCGGCTTCCTCTAAAAAAATCTTATCTGTCCCTGGGGAACCCTGTTATCCTTTATATCAACCAATGGAAAGGACATTTGGAGGACGCTTTATCCAATGCTTCTTTAACATTAGATTTAAACCTGCTCACCCACAGCTTTTTTAGACACAATTGAAAATAAACATTGCAAAGTCTTGCTCACTGAGCTGTAAGTATTCTGTGTGAGTCTTCATTTTTATACCAGGATTTGTCTCTGTAAGTTTCTAACACCCTAGAAATCACATTTCTTCAGGGGATTTTATGCTGTTTTATAGCAACCTGCATCCAGGTTGCATTCCTTCTTGAGGGACAAGACCAAAAGTAGGTTCTACCACTTCTGCATCAGAAGAGCTAGTTTAGAAATTCCATGGCCTAGAATGGTTTGGTATTTCCCCCTCTGCTTATCATAAAACACCCAACAAAAGAATGATTGACAACTAAATTGAATTCCACTCTTTCATCCACCTATATTCAAATTTGTGATTGATTGAAAAAAAAATCTACCTTATGTCAGGCACTGTGCTAGGTATGCACTTATTGTTGATATGACATAGAAAAGTACAATGTGCACCATCAACAGTCTAATAGGAGAGGAATAATACACAATCAGATGACTATAGCTATGCCAAGTGCAAGGAGAAAACTATGTATATTACCCAACAACAGAGAAAGGGTACTTGAACCAGTCTTGGCATACTACTAAAGGCTTCTTGGAGGAGGTGATTCTTAAAAGGGAGAACAGAAATGTAGGAAATGAGTCAGAGAGGAGAAAGCACAGCAGGGAAGCCATGGAGGGCAGTGGCATGTGTGGGCGGCGGACAGCGGGAAAGCGTTAGTGTTAGAGGAAGTGGCCAGAGGGGGAAGGTCATGGCGGTCCTCGTAGGTCGTTTCCATTGGAACAATCCCCCCCCATGCTGTATGAAACTTTCCTATAAATCACGAATCACAATAACTGAAATTCATATTGGCTTTTTATCCACGTGGAGCTTCAATCTATCAATATTCAAACCATTGGCAACATGTTTGCAGTCCGGGTTATTTTTTGGGGGGAAGGGGGGTATTTCAGTGAGAAAGAAATACAAATAGAAAGCAGAAAAACACATATTCCATTTTTGCTTATAGAAGTTTATATTTCCTAATATATTTTTAAAGGGGTAAAATACTATGAGATAAAGCCACCAAAATAATCTGACAGTTCTTCACAGTAACTGCCCTGCCTTGTGGGGACAATGAAAAGGGCAAAGAAACCTTATCAAAGAATTGGAATGAAAAAGAAAGGAACCAAACACATTTCTAGGAAGAAAATAAAGGTATTACGATGAGAGTAACCATCAGCTGCTGGGGCGAGAGGGCCGTACCAGCAAGTAATGGCCTGTCCCTGGCGGCGACTGCCTTAAAGAATGCTCGGCCAGCTCCTGCGTAATGTGGGTGTGAGCCCCGCACGCAAGGAGTGCTAGCTCAGCCCATGTAAGATGAGTGTCTCATGGGGACAGACAAGATCGCTGGGACACAGCTGGCATCTCTGGCAGGGCAAACATGCCTCGTTTATTCCAGAACAAACATTCTCACTTCGCTTATTCACAACAGATTGAGAGTCATGATTTCCCACTTTTCAGGAAACGTGATCCTTGGTGCTCAAAGTCAGTATTCACCAAGTATAGTACCTAAAGCCTTCCGGGGCCCTTCCATGAACTTGGCCTCTTCCAGGAATCAGTCTGAAAAAATAGGTAGAAATGCCTCCTGGCAGCCTTGAAGTCGCACTGACCTGTCAGCGATTTGCTGTGTGTTCTTGGGAAGTGAGTCATGTAAATAGCCTTCCTAAGTCTCTGCTTGTTTCTTGACACACAGGGAGAACCACAAGTCCCAGAAGGTACTGCTAACTCTCCTGGTGAGAGTCCCAGCAAGTGGTGGGCGATATTTCCCTCTGACAATGAACGGAACTCCCAGGTCTCTTCTCGCAAGGAGCAGCCTTCAACACTGCCCATTTTAATGAAAGTCACTGAAAAGATCAAACACAGCATTCCCGTAGCTACTCTGTACATGGTCGAGTGGCTTATTTGTTTTTGTTGTTGTTTTAATCCTCACCTGAGAATATGTTTTATTGGTTTTTAGAGAGAGAGGAAGGGGGAGAGAGGGAGAGAGAGAAACATCGATGTGAGAGAGAACATCGATCAGTTACCGCCCATACATGCTCCAATTGGGCTCAAACCTGCACCCTAAGTACATGCCCTGTCCAGAATTGAACCTGCAACATTTTGGTGTACAGGATGATGCTCCAACCAACTGAGCCACCCGGCTGGAGCATGATTTGGTTTTATTTATTTATTTGCAGTGCGAGGACACCTCTTTAGCTACTCAACATAAGGTGTTACAGCAAATACCGGCCCCATTGCATGATAACAGCTGTTGCTCTCAAACAAGTTAATATTTTGACTTCCATAAAATGTTTTGCTCCCCTTAACAACACTGAACCAACACTTTGTTGATGTGAATAATAGACTTGGCTACTCCAAGACTGGAAGCAATGAATTTGAGTGCTAGGAAGAACACTATTAAAATCTATCATATTTTTAAAATAACTATATTTAAAAGTCACTTTAATTTTAGTTCCATACCCCCAAACTAGTTTGTAAAGAGTAATAAATAGTAAAAGCAAAACTGATATTGACTCATCATACCAAAACTAAATAGTAAAATAAAAGGACTTACCAATTCTCCTCTAATTAACAAGTAGATTTTGTTTGAAAGTATATATTGCTTGTTAGGTACATGAAACAATTTCCCCTATAGTGTAATCAAGAAGGTGATTGGAAATGCAGACAGCTCATTGCAAAGCTCGATCTTTGCATTGAGAAACCTAGACAATCTCAGATTCATCAGCTTTCAACTGGTGGCAATAAACTCTAGCTCACAGTGCTGTCACCAAGATCCAAGGGGGCAATATGTGTACAGCAGGTGGGCCTGCACAGTGACTGCTCACAATAGGAGCTGGCATATGCGCCCATCAATCCACTCAATTTGTAATAAAAATGAAATAAGCCACTTTGTTGTGACATGAGTGATTTGTAAGATCAAAAATAAATGTCTCTTTTTAGACAGTTGCCAATAGGCTAGTAGGTTTCGATCCAAAAGCTTACATTCCATATTCACAGGGTGTCTTCCACTTAACATGTCCCAAAACCACCTCTTTAAAGTCAGCCTTCCCCACCTCTAATTATAGCAACTCCATCCCGCCCGTTGGTAAGGATAAAAAAGGGTCATCACTGCCTGTTCTTTCCCTCACACCCTACACCCAGCCCATTAGCAAGTCTGGCCAACTGCTTTCAGAATGTGACCAGGTCCTGTGAGCTTCTGCCTCCAGGAAGATGAAGCAGCCACACTTGCCCTGTCGTTTCTTTTATTCACAACCGAAAGCCCTGGAGATTATCCATGAAATAAAGAGAAGATCCGAATGATGAAGAGAAGGGGCGGACCAATTAGGGACCTTGGAACCCAAGGAATGACGCGGTGGTGAGTTACCTGGAATTTCTTTTGGCCTCATTTATCTCGTACTGAAGTAGAGGAGTCAGACACTGACACCAAAAACCTGGTTTATTTAGACCAACCACCAGGAAAAGGGCAGCATATCAACACAGAAAACATTTATGTGATAACTGCTCACTGCAGTCAAACACCACAGGATAAAACTTCAACAAAGTCTGAGTGGAGGGTCTAGTTCCACCCTCAGCAGACCATAGGGAACATGCCAGCACCCCCTGCAGGGGTGGTGTCAGAGAAGGAAGTGGGTGGGACTTTGATCACTACCAGGTATCAGTGGAAATGAAAAGCCAGCAACTAAGAAATGCCAACAATCACAGACCCCCCAAAAAAGCCCCAATAAAACTATTTAACCAAAAGATTAAGGGGTCACCAAACAAGGCAGAAAACTTTTAGAAAATAACTACTCTATACCGGTAAAACATTACAGAATAAAGCAGTGGCCCTCAATTGCACTCAGATCAGCAAAGACCTAGAGCAGAGGCTAGACTTCAACCCTTAATAGGCTATAACAAGGTGCCCCCTACACCACCACCAAACATGCACACAAGGATATGGCAGAAAAGGCTGAATAAGGAATCAGGACTTTCATCTATGCAGGGGTAATGAAGCCACCATTCACAGAAACAGTAGAAACCACGTGCAGAGCTGGACTTCCATGCCTACAAAATGGAAATGAGGCACCCCTGCCCTATTGGGGGTTTCTAAGGAAGCCTCATAGAGAGTGAAAACGTTCACCACCACCCAGTAGTAATGGGGCCACCCCTGGATACTCACCATGTCAGTGGAAGCCATAGTAGAAGCTGTAATGATCCAAGCCTCAGCCTACTGGCCAGGATGGTATCAATGGAACCATAGTAGGAAGCCAAAATTCTCATCATTACCCAGCAGTACCAAGAAGGGCTCCACACCCTGGCTGGTTTGACTCAGCTGTTAGAACATCAAACCACAGCCTGAAGGGTTGTGGGTTTGATTCCCAGTCAAGGGCACATACCTCCGTTGCAGGTCCAATCCCTGGCCTTGGTCAGGACATGTGCTGGAGGCAACCAATCCCAATCAATAAGTCTCTCACACGTTGATGTGTCTCTCCTCCTCCCTCCCTTCCTTCCACTCTCTCTAAAAATCAATGGGAAAAAAATAGCTTCAGGTGAGGATTAAAAAAGAAGAAGAAGTGTGCCGTGCCAGCATGGCCAAGGATGAACCTGAGGAGAGGCGGTGAAAGATTGAAGAAAAGACAGACAAGAGAATACAGCTGGGGCTCGGTGGATCTCCCGTGTCTGGATGAGGACACGAAAGACCCAGCCTGCAAGCTGATGCTTTCTTTTATAGTCTGATTAAAACAAGGGTAGCCATGGCTGGTTTGGCTCAGTGGATGGAGCGTCAGTCTGCGGACTGAAGGGTCCCAGGTTTGATTCCAGTCAGGGGCATGTACCTTGGTTGCGGGCACATCCCCAGTGGGGGGTGTGCAGGAGGCAGCTGATCGATGTTTCACTCTCACCGATGTTTCTAACTCTCTATCTCTCTCCCTTCCTCTCTGTAAACAAATCAATAAAATATATTTTTAAAAAAGAATCGTATCTGTGGAAAATCCACACTAAATAAACCTGATAAAGCATGTTTTCAACTCCATTATAAGTTGGTCTTAGTCATTGATGGTTTCTTCAGGCTTCATTATGCTAGGAGAGCTCTGCCCTCCAGGCTGGGACTTGTTTGTGGCCCTGCCACAGGTCAGCCCGAGGCTTAACCCTGGAGCCGCTCCCTACAAGGAAGAAGAAGGGTTTCTCCTCATGTCAACACAGATCAAGTGGGGAACCTGGAATTCCACTCCCACCTTATTTTTAATGTCCACTCTTCCTAGGATCAGTATCAAAAAAGCCAACCAAAACAGAAGTCCCAGAGTCGTATAGCATAATACCCCCCAAGTTCCAAGTTTTAATTGAAAAATAAAAGACTATTCATACAAAGAGTGAAAAAATGTCAACTTCAATGAAAAAGATTATGCAACACATGCCAACAAATAGAGTAGAAGTGTTAGTATTATTTAACAAAAATTGTAAATAATCTATGACAAAATGTCTCAAAGAGAAAGATGAACATACTTGAACTAAATTGAAGAAAAAGTCTTGGCACATAAACAGAAAACATAAAGAAGACCCAAAAGGAAGAAATGAAAAAATATAATAACCAAAAATAAAAACTCAGTTGGTGTTCTGAATAGTGGAATGGAGTGAAGAATGGAGATATACTAAAAAATACTAGATAAATCAAAATTAAATGAAATTCCAAAATAACAAACAAACAAGTAACTTATTATAAGAGAGGAGAAAAAACATGGAAAATTAAAAGCAGAATAAAGAGAAAACAAAAAATAAAATGGCAGGGTAAAGTCCTAACATATCAACTATGAAATCAAATGTAAATGGTGATGATACACTAATTAAATAAAAATTTTTGCTTTAATGTATATGTACCTAACAAGAGGGTATCAAACTACTTGAGGCTAAAACTGATAGAACTGCAAGTGATAGCATTATAATTAGTTAATCTATAATAATAAAAGCATAATATGCTAATTAGACCAAACATCCTTTCAGAGGACCTTCCAGACGAAGCTGGGGCTGCGAGGGAAGCCCGGGTCCCGGGTGCCTGCAGGCAACCAGAGGGAAGGCTGGGTTCCGGGTGCCAGAGGGAAGCTGGTGCCAGCAGCAGAGGAAGGAATGCCTACTCTTGCATGAATTTCATGCATCAGGCCTCTAGTCTATACTAATAAAAGGGTAATATGCTAATTCGACCGGGAGACCTTCCGGGAGACCTTCCAGACATCCTCCCAGACAAAGCCATGGTGGCAAGGCTGAGGGAGAGGCAGTTAGAGGAGATCAGGCTAAGAGGGGAGGGCAGTTGGGGGTGATAAGGCCAGTGGGGGGGGGGC
>NW_005365953.1:673822-677781 GCF_000412655.1 Myotis brandtii
GGGTAAGCAAGCCAGAGGGGGGGGGGCAGTTGGGGGCAAGCAGGCCAGCAGTCGGACATCCCCTGAGGGGTCCCAGATTGGAGAGGGTGCAGGCCAGGCTGAGGGACACCCCCCCCCATGCACGAATTTCATGCACCAGGCCACTAGTTATAAATAATAGAAAAGGAGTAAAAGGAAAAGCCAGACATTATAGGCATGTCATTTGGGCAGATTCACCAGGAAGCTGCAACTTTGCACTCCCCAGGAAATCACTGGCCTATTCCTTGCAAAACAATGGGGAAAAGGATCCAACGAAGGGAAGATAGATGCATGCCCAGTAAAGTTGGGGTGACACAGGGAAGGTGCTTGCCTATCAGTCACACCTGGGAACAAAGATCATTATCCAGAATGGGTGTGGCCATTGTAAATGCATGAAAATTTGGGACTACATAAGCTCCTAAAAAAAGAAAGTTGTTCTCTTGTAGCTCTTGTTGCTTTTGTTACTCTTGTGCTCTTGGCTCATTCTTGACTTCCTCGCATTTGCCTGTTTCCTCCATAGCCGTGTGGCCCTGTGGCCCCCACATGCAATGGACTGCAGTACTACAGAGGGGGACACAAACGATGCTAGCCTGATGTTGGATTGTACTCTGCTCCTCCATGGAAAGGAAACTGGTCACAGGCTCTGATTTTAGCTCTACTGAAGCCACAGCTACACTTATTCTATTACTGGACAAAGGGAAATGGGAATTTGAAAATTCAGGGGTTTGATTTGACAGAAGTAAAGCTTTCTATAATATTGCATCCTTCTGTACAAGTTTCAAAAAATTATTTTTCTTGGGATATCACAAAAAATCCAACCCCACTAGCAACTGGAGGAGAGGAGGAACTCTTCCCTCCATTAACAAAGGAGAAAAACTGAATTTGTTACTGATGGAAGTGGGAAGTCCTGCTCCCCACCTGTTGTTCATGGGAGTGGAATTCTTGTGATATCCCAAGAAAAAGAATCTTCTGAGACTTGCACAGTAGTATGAAATATTGTAGAAAGCTTTATTTTTGTGGAATTAAACTGCTGCATTTCCAAGGCCCCCTCTCCCTCAGTCCCGCATAGAAGAAGTATAGCTGGGGCTTCAGTGGAGCTAAAATCAGAGTCGGTGTCCAGAGTTTTCATTCTGCATTGGAGCAGTGTCCAATCAAGCATCAGGCCACCTTGGTTTGTGTTCACCACTGCAGACCACCAGCCCATTCCCTGTGGTGTCTGCAGGGACACAGGGCTATGGAGGAAACATGGGAGAATGCAAGGAAGCAGGAAAAAGGGAGCCCTATGAGCCTAGATTAGAACCAAGAGCAACAAGAGAGAGAATTCCTTTGTTTGGGGGATTATGTACCCCCCAATTTTTATGGACTTGCAGTGGCCCCACCCATTCTGCCAGCCAACTCTTTCCCCTGATTTGACTGACAGGCAAATACCTTCCCTTTGTCACCCCAACTTCGCTGGGCATGCATCTCTCTCCCCTTTTTTGGACCCCTTCCCCCAGTGATCTGCAGGGAATGGGCCGGTGTTCCTTGGGGAGTACAAAATTGCAGCTTCCTGGTGAAGCTGCCCAAATGACACACCTATGTCTGGTTTCCCCCCTTGCTCCTTACCTATTATAATAACTAGCTAATTATAATGGTATCAAGTTCACCATCATAGCTGGAAACTTTAATACCTCTTTAACAGAAATGGAGAGATCCAGAAGGCATAAAATCAGTAAGGAAATAGCTGGACTCAGTAACACCATCAATGAATTATAGATAACTGACATTTATGCACTACTTCACTCAACAAAAGCAGAATATACATTTTTCTCAAGCTTGCATGGGACATTCACTAATGTAGACCACATTCTGGGCCATAAAGCACAGTTTAACAAGTTTAAAAAATTAGATATCAAACAATGTCTGCTCTTAGACCACAGTAGAATTAAATTAGAAATCAATAACAGAAAGATAACTGGAAAACCCAAAAATATGTGGAGTTAAAAAACACACTTCTACATAGCACATAAGTCAGAGAGAAAATCTCAAGATGCCTTTAAAAATATTTTCAACTAAATGAGCCGAAACCGGTTTGGCTCAGTGGATAGAGCGTCGGCCTGCGGACTGAAAGGTCCCAGGTTCGATTCCGGTCAAGGGCATGTACCTGGGTTGCGGGCACATCCCCAGTAGGAGATGTGCAGGAGGCAGCTGATCGATGTTTCTCTCTCAAAAATATATTTAAAAAAAAATATTTTCAACTAAATGAAAATGAAAACACAACTCATCAAAATGTGTGTGGAATGCAAGAAAAGCAGTGGTTAGAGGAAATTTATAGCACTGGATGTATACATTAGAAAAGAAGAGAGATCTAACACCAATAACTTCATTTTCTACCTCAAGAAATTAAAAAAGGTAGAGCACAATAAATGCAAAATGAACATAGCAAATAAATTATATTAATTAGAGCAAAAAACATTGAAACTGAAAACAGAAAATTGATATAGAAAATCAACAAATTGGAAAGAATTTTTTAAATGATCAAAAAAAATGTATTATTCTCTAACCAAGCTAAAAAAGAAAGGACACAGATTACTGATATTAGAAATGAAAGAGGTGATATCACTACATGTGATTAAAAGGGTATTTAAGGAATACTATGGAATACTCTATGCCCACATATTTGATAATGTAGATAAAATGGACTAATTCTTTGAAAGACAAAATCCGCCAAAACTCAACCAAGAAGAAATGGACAATGTAAATTTAGGCTGAGATATATTAAATAAACTGAATCTATTGTTAATAACCTCCCCACCAAAAAAGTACCAGATCTAGATGGGTTCACTGGTGAATTACATTAAACATTTAAGGAAGAAATTATACCAATTCTCTATAATATTTCAGAGGCTAGAAGAAGAGAAAACAATTACACACCATGATCAATAGAGATTTGTCCTAGGCATACAACATACAAAAGGCTGTTTCAACATACAAAAATGTAAACATAACATCAACAGGCTAAATAAGAAAAATCACAAGATTCTTATCAATACATGTAGAAAAAGCTTCTGAAAAAGTCCAACACCCATTCATAATTAAAAACTCAGGAAACTAGAAATAGATGGGAAATTCCTCAAATTGCTAATGCATATATACAAACACTCTACAGCTAATATCATACTAAATAGTAAGAAACTTGAAGCTTTTCCACTAAGATCAGGAACAAAGCAAGGATGTTCCCTATCATCATTACATTTCAACATCACACTGGAAGTCCTTGATAATAAAATTAGACAAAAAAAAGGGAATAAAAGCAATATAGATTCTGAGAAAATAAAACTTTTTATTCATTTGATGACGTGATTTTCTATGTAGAAAATCTTTTAAAATCAATGCAAAAAACTCAGGGAACAGATAATAGCAAGGTTGAAGGATACATGGTTAATATACAAAAGTCAATTGATTTTCTATACACCAGTAATGAACAAATGAAATTTGAAAACACAATACCATTTATATTAGCACAAAACTAAAAATTCCTAGAAACAATATAGGAGAAAACCTGGATGCCCATGGGTATGGTGATGACTTTTAAATATAACACTAAAAAAACAGTCCATGAAAGAAATAATAGATAAGCTGGGCTTTGTTAAAATTTAAAATTCTTCTCTACAAAAGACAATGTCAAAGAGAATAAGAAGATAAGCTACAGGCTAGGACAAATATTTGCAAAAGATACATCTGATAAAGGGCTATGATCCAAAATATGCCAAGAACCCTTAAAAATCCTACCTAATTGCTGAACCGGTTTGGCTCAGTGGATAGAGCATCAGCCTGCGACTGAAGGGTCCCAGGTTCAATTCTGGTCAAGGGCATGTACCTTGGTTGCGGGCACATCCTCAGTAGGGGGCGTGCAGGAGGCAGCTGATCGATCTCTCTCATCGATGTTTCTAACTCTCTAT
>NW_005365953.1:677904-706364 GCF_000412655.1 Myotis brandtii
CCAATAAGGAGGGAATATGGTAATTGCCTGTCACGCCCTCAAAGATGGCAGTGCCCACAGCCACAAGATGGTGGTGCCCAGTCCCCTCAACCCTGTCAGGTGGTAGGCGTGCAGCAAGGCCGGGCCTGCCTTGCCACATGCCTGCCTCTGGAGTCCCCCAGTCCTCTCAGCCCCCCAACCCCCGGGGCCGGCCTGAGGTGCAGGCTGTTGGCTGCCCAGCCGCCCAGGGCTGGCCCGAGGCTCAGGTAACAAGGGCCAGCCAAGGCTTGCGCTGCCTGCAGTGGCAGCAGCAGAGGTGTGATGGGGGCGTTGCCTTCCCCTAATCGCCGGGTTGCCTTCCACCCCTGAGGGCTCCTGGACTGTGAGAGCGGGCAGGCTGGACTGAGGGACGCCCACCTCCAGTGCATGAATTTTCATGCACCAGGCCTCTAGTAAAAAAAATAAATAAAAAATAGCCCAATTAAAAAATGGGCCAAAGATCTGATTTAACAGACACCTCACCAGAGCAGATATAAAGATGGAAAATAAGCACATGAAAAGATGCTCCACATCATATGCCATCAGGGATGATCCTACAATCACTTTCCTTCGTATTCACCCAGAGGAGTTGCAGACTCGTGAACTTCAGGCCACACAAAAACCTGCACACACATGTTTATGCAGCTTTATCCATAATCAACAAAACTTAAAACAACCAAGTTGTCCATCATTAGATTAATGGATAAATAAGCTGTGTACAACCAGTCAATGAAACATTATTCAGTGCTAAAAAGAAATGAGCTAACAAGCCCTGAGAAGACAGGGAGATTACTTAAATGCATCTTAAAAGACAAAATACTGTCAATATGCCATCCTGGAAAAGGCAAAACTATGGAAACAGTAAAAAGTACAGTGGTTGAGGCAGAGGGGAGGTGTCAATAGGCAGAGCACAAAGGATTGTTAAGGTGGTAAAACCACTAGGATGCTGTAATAATGGATTCATATCATTATACATTTGTCTACACCCACGAGGCCAAGAGGGAGCCCTAAGGTAAAATATAAACTTTGGGTGATTATAATGTATCAGTGTAGGTTCATCAATTATAACAGATGTACCAGTCCAGTTTGGGATTGATCATAGGGAGACCTGCATGTGTGAGGGCAGGGACTATATGAGAAATCTCTGTGCCTTCCTCTCAATTATTCTGTGAACCTAAAAGTGCTTTTATTTTTTTTAAACTTTATTGTTAAAAGTATTACATATGAACCTCTGCCCCCCCCACCCCACTGTCTGTGTCCATTGGTTATGCTTATATACATGCATACAAGTCTTCTGGATGATCTCTTACCTGCCACCACCTTCCCCTGCCTTCTCTCTGAGGTTTGACGGTCTGTTCGATGCTTCTATATTTCTTGATCTATTTTTGTTCATCAGTTTATGTTGTTCATTATATTCTATAAATGAGTGAGATCATGTGATATTTATCTTTCTCCAACTGGCTTATTTCACTTAGCATAATGCTCTCCAGGTCTATCCATGCTATTGCAAATGCTAAGAGTTCTTTCTTTTTTACAGCAGCATAGTATTCCATATGTACCACAGTTTTTAATCCACTCATCTACTGATGGGCACTTAGGCTGTTTCCAAATCTTAGCAATTGTGAATTTTGCTGCTATGAACACAGGGGTGCATATATTCTTAGTGATTGGTGTTTCTGATTTCTTGGGATATAGTCCTAGAAATGGGATTACTGGGTCAAATGGGAGTTCCATTTTTAATTTTTTGAGGAAATTCAATACTGTTTTCCACAGTGGCTGCACCAGTCTGCATTCCTATTAGCAGTGTAATAGGGTTCCCTTTTTTCCACATCCTCACCAGCACTTGTTGTTTGTTGATTTATTGATGGTAGCCATACTGTCAGGTGTGATTTGATACCTCATTTTCATTTTGAGTTGCATCTCTCAGATGATCAGTGACTTTGAGCATTTTTTATATGTCTCTTGGCCATCCGTATGTCCATTTTGAAAAAGTGTCTATTAGGTCATTTGCCCATTTTTCAATTGGATTGTTTGTCTTCCCTTTGATAAGTTGTATGAGTTCCCTATATATATATTTTGGAGATTAACCCCTTATCGGATGTATCATTGGCAAATATATTCTCCCATGCAGTGGGCTCCCTTTTCATTTTGTTGATGGTTTCTTTTGCTGTGCAGAAGCCCTTTATTTTGATGTAGTCCCATTTGATTATTTTCTCCTTAGTTTCCTTTGCCCTAGGAGATGTATCCGTAAACATATTGCTATGAGAGATGTCTAAGATTTTGCTGCCTATGGTTTCTTCTAATATTTTTGTTGTTTCACAACTTACATTTAAGTCTTTTATCCATTTTGCATTTATACGTCCAGCAAACAAAAGCCCTGGTCCGTGCAGCTTCACAGAGGAATTTTATGAAACATTTAAAGAACACCTATCCTCCTCAAACTATTCCAAAACATTCAAGAGGAAGGAACACTTCCAAGCTCTTTTAATGAGGCCAGCACTAACCTAATTCCAAAACCCAATAAAGATACTACAAAGAAAGAGAATTACAGGCCAATATCCCTGATAAACATAAATGCTAAAATCCTCAACAAAATATTAGCAAATCTGATCCAGCATTACATTATAAAGATCATACTCTATGAAAAGTGAGATTTATTCTAGGGATGCAAGGCTGGTGCAATATTCACAAACCAATAAATATGATATAGCAATTAACAGATTGCAAGACAAAAATTACATGATCATATCAATTGATGCAGAAAAAGCATTTGACAAAATTTAACACCCTTTTATGACAAAAACTCTCAGCAAAGTGGGAATAGAGGAATCATACCTCAACATAATAAAAGCAATATATGACAAACCTACAGCCACCATTATACTCAAGGGGTAAAAACTAAAATCATTTCCCCTAAAAACAGGAACAAGACAGGGATACCCACTTTCATCATTCTGGTTAAAGATAGTATTGGAAGTCCTAGCCATAGTGATCAGACAAGAAGAAGAAATAAAAGGCATCCAAATTGGAAAGGAGGAAGTAAAACTGTCATTATTCACAAATGACATAATATTGTATATAGAAAACCCTAAAGACTCCACCAAAAAACTATTATGTTTAATAAATGAATTTGGCAACCTAGCAGTATACAAAATTAACACCCAGAAATCTATGGCACTTTTATACATCAATAATGAACTCTCAGAAAGAGAAACTAAAAAAAAATCCCATTTACCATCGCAACAAAAAAATTAAGATACTTAGGAATAAACTTAACCAAGGAAATAAAGGACCTGTACTCAGAAAATTACAGGACATTGAAAAAAGAGATAGAGAAAGATATAAACAAGTGGAAGAATATACCATGTCCATGGATTGGTAGAATCAACATCATTAAAATGTCCACACTACCCAAAGCAATCTATAGATTCAATCCAATCTCCATTAAAGTACCAATGGCATAGTTCACAGATCTAGAACAAACACTCTAAAAATATAAATGGAACCAAAAAGACCCTGAATAGCTTCAGCAATCTTGAGAAAGAAAATCAAAGTTGGAGGAATCACAATACTAGATTTCAAGTTATACTTCAAAGCCACTGTACTCAACACAGCCTGGTACTGGCACAAAAGCAGACATATAGACAATGGAACAGAACAGAGACCCCAGAAATCGACCCAAGCCATTATGCTCAACTAATATTTGACAAAGGAGGCAAGAGCATACAGTGGAGTAAAGGCAATTTCTTCAATAAATGATGTTGGGAAAATTGGACAGGCTTATGCAAAAACATGAAACTAGACCAACCAACTTACACCATACACAAAAATAAAACCTAAAACTGCTTTTTAAAAATTATCTTAAAATTTAAAAAGAGAAGCTTAGCAGATTTAATTTAAAATTCATCCAATTATATACTATCTATATGACACTTCAAAGCAAAAACTGATAGAACAAAAAGAGAAATAGATAAATCCACAATTATTTTGGAGACTTCAATAGATGTAGAAAGTATACCACCTCTAACAACTAATAGAACAGTAGGCAGGAAACCAGCGGGACACAGAAGCACTGAGCAGCGCCATATGCAATGACACTGACACTCCTGGAGCATCCCAGCTCCACCAGCTCCACGGAACATGCAGCCCAGCAGAACACATCCCGACCACGAAGCAAACCTCATTAAATTTAAAATAGCAAAATCACATAGAGTATGGTCTGTGATCACAATGGAATCAAACTAAAAAGTAATAACAGAAAGATTAAAGAAAAATCCCTAAGCTCTCGGAAACTAAACAATACACTTCTAAATAATCTATGAGTCATAGAAGAAATCGCAAGAAAAATTTACAAACACATTAAATTAAAATAAAAACGAAACATATCATAAGTGTGGGAAACTGCTAAAGCAGCGCTGAGAGTGAAATCTATACCAGTAAATGCTTAGAACAGAAAAGAGAAAAAATCAATAATCTAATCTTTTATCTCAAGAAACTATAAAAAGAAGACAAAGCTAAAGCAAGCAGAAAGAAGTAAATATTAAATATAAGTGCAGAAATTTATGAAATCAGAAAAGAAAACTAATAAAAAACAAGTGGGATCTTTGAAAAGTTCCACAAAGTGAACAGCTTCTAACAATATTGACACAGAAAATGCAAGAAACAAATGACCAATATCAGGAATGAAACAAGGGATATCATCACAGATAGTACATATATAAAAGGATAATAAGAGGATATTGTGAACAATCCTATAGATATAAATTTGACAACTTAGATAACATGGGTCAATTCTAGAAAATTCCTATCACAACACACTTAATATTAAATGCATAGTTTTAAAAGCCCTGTAACTATTGAGGACATTGAATTTATAATTTTAAAGTCCCTGAAAGTTAAATCTCCTGGCCCAGATGGTTTCACTGGTATATTCCAACAGACATTTACATTTAAAGAAGAATTAGCACCTTCCTGAAAATAGAAGAAAAGAGGAAACTTCCTGTCAGAGCACTACCAGAGCACAGGTGCTCTGAGTCCTATATTCTTCTGAATTCTGCTCGACTACGCCAACTGTTAGGACAGATTCCTTCTCAAACCCTGCCCATTGCACTAACTGTGGGAGCTGAGCCCCTCTGCCAGGGGTTGGACTTCTTTGGACACCAGGTGGTAGATGGAGAAGCCATGAGAAGCTGTGGGTGTATATAAGAAATCCTTTATTGCAGAAGCCAGTGGCTATATAGCCATCAGACAAAACAGTCCTTGACAGCAAAGTCCCATACAGGTAGCCACACACAGGCTAATAAACGAATACATCTCTCCCATCAAGCAGTAGCCGTCTCTGTACCCACAGCAGTTATCTGAGCAGCTGCATGCTGCCTCTGGACCTACCGCTTCACATAGCAGCAGCACCTGAGCCCTCCCTTAGAGCTATAGCCCCAGTAGCTTCTCCAGCCTCTCTTACCTCTCCCTGAATTTTCCCCACATAATAGCTTCACATGGTAGCTGGTCAGTAACATATTATACCACTTACACAAAAGAGGCCAGTTGCCAACAGTGACATCAATCATTTGGGTTATAGAAGGGCACAGTGTACAGTGAGATCATTGTGTCCTTGCACCTGTGTATTGCATCTTAGCCTTGAACATTCTGATTAAGAGTCCCATGTTCAGAGTGGCCTTGGCCATCCAGTGTACCACCAACAAGGCCTTTCACACTCCATTGCTTTGACTATCCAGCGACTCTGGCATGGTTTCCACACTTCCCAATTCACTTTATAAAACCAGTATCACTCTGATACCAGACCCAAAGATAGTACAAAAAAGAAAAAACACAGACCAATATCCCTCATAAATACAGATGCAAAAATTCTTAACAAACATAAACAAATAGAATTCAGCAATGTATAAAAAGAATTATACATCATGACCATGTGAGATTTATTCCAGGGATAAATCGCAGCTTTAATATTTGAAAATCAATAAATGTCGTATACAATATTAATATGCTAAAGAAAAATCATCTTATGATCATATATCAATTGATGCAGAAAAACATTTAACAAAAGTCAACATATATTCATAACAAAACCTCACAGGAAACTAGAGGGAAACCTCTTCAATTTAATTTAAAAATCTGTAAAAATCCTACAACAAACAACCTACTTAATGAAAAAAAGGACTGAGTGATTTTGAAGACCAGAAACAAGGCAAGGATGTTTGTTCTCACAGCTGCTACTCAAAATGGCACTGGAAGTTATACCTAGTGCAGTATGACAAGAAAATAAAATAAAAGGCATGTTTAAAAAAGCAAGGAAGAAATAAAACTAGCCCCATATGCCAATGGCATGACTATCTATGCAGAAAATCCCAAGTAATCTACAAAAATAAAATAAACACAAACTTCCTAGAACTACCAAGTGAATTCAGCAAGGTCTCAGAATACAAGATAAAAATCAATTATATTTCTAGCTCCAATAAACACATGCAAACCACAATTAAAAATACAATACCAGCCCTAGAGGGTTTGGCTCAGTATATAGAGCATCGGCCTGTGGACTGGAGGGTCCCAGGTTCGATTCCAGTCAAGGGCAAGTACCTTGGTTGCAGGTTCTCTGGCCCTGGTTGGGTTGCATGCAGGAGACAACCAATTGATGTGTCTCTCTCACATCAGTATTTTTCTCTGTCTCTCCCTCTCCTTTCCACTCCCTCTAAAAATCAATGGTAAAATATTCTCAGGTGAGGATTAACTAAAAAAAAGGAAAAAGACATAAAAATAAAGACTTTATAACAAAACAAAACAAAACAAAAAAACAACAATACCAATTATAATTGGTCAAAAAATGAGATACCTGGATGTAAATCTAACAAAGCACATTAAGCCTTGTGTGTTAAAAACTACAAAATGCTAATGAAAGAAAATAACTAAGATCTAAATAAACTGAAAGCTATATTACATTCACGGATTGGAAGACTCAACATAATAAAAATATTAATTCCCCCCAAAATTGATATACAAATAATTCTATAATCCAAGAAAAATTTCAAGATATAAACAAGACTACTCTAAAATTTATATGGAAAAGAAAGGATCTAGAATAATTAGAATAATTTTAAAAGAGAGAAACCTTGTGGGAGAAATCGTTCAATCCAATTTCAGGACATACAGCTAAAGTGATCCAGATGGTGTGGGCTTGGCAGTGGGACAGACACATAGGTCAAAGGAACAGAATACATAATCCATAAATAGTCCCACACAAATATGACCAACAATATTTTGACATAGGTGCACAGCAATTCAATGGAGAAAAGATTGTTTCTTCAACAAATAAGGCTAGAGCAATGGGATGTACATTTGAAAAATAATATGTCATACCTTATACAAAAAGCAACTCAAAATGGTTCATAGATTTAAATCTAAAATATCAAGCTATAAGACTTTTGGAAGAAAACAGGAGAAAATCTGCAGGCCCTGAGGCTTGGTCCTGCAGATAAGACACCAAAGGTCTGATTCATAAAATTCTATAAATTGGACTTGAACAAAATTTACAACTTTTATTATGTGAAAGACCTTAGGGTGATGAAAATACAAGTTGCAGAGTGGGAGAAAATATTTGGAAACCATATATAAAGAACTCTCCAACTCACAGCAGCGAAATTTACTTATAAAATATGTGGATAATTATTGAAACTGGATGATGACAATACATGGGTTGACTATAATCGTTTCTGCATTCCTATAAATGTTGAAAATGCCTATAACAAAACAGTTTCCAACAAAGTAGGACATAAATGGAATCTAGGGCTGATATGGTAAGGTATATAATAGCCAGGACAGAGGAGTTTTTGTTTTTGTTTTGTTATCTCATGTGACAGGTGTTGTCCATTTGAATATTTCCTTACTAGTTGTTAAATAATAATAATAATAATAATATAATAATAATAATAGTAGTAATAATAATAATAAAAAAATAAAACAACACACATTTCAGAATCAGACAAATGTCCCCATTCTAATAATAGTAATAATAAAATAAAACAACACACATTTCAGAATCAGACAAATATCCCCATTCTAATATCCTTACCTTAGTCACCTAAAGTAGAGCTGACCTCCTGGGCTCCCTGATCCCAACCTTGCCTCTCTATAGCCTGCGAAGATTCGTGTACCATATACATCGGGTCTCTCCTCACAGCCCCCCTCTCAAACCCTCTCCAGGTAAGAGTGGTCCCTACACTGGCCCACCTCTGCTGGCACCTCTGTGTCTCTAACCATCTCCTCTGCTCCATCCTCACTCACTCTTCTGCTGCACACACTTCTCCTCTGCTCTTTGCACACCTCAGGTGTCCCGGCCTCCAGGCCTGGCCTCTGGTCTCCCTCTTGGGAACACTCCTCTCCTGGACACCAGATGGCTCGCTCCCTCGCCTCCATGTCTCCACTCAGACATTTCTTCCTCACAGGCATGCGTCCCTCTGAGCACATTAAGGGGCTCTATCGCCCCTCTCATGCCACCCCAGGCCCTGAGTCTCCAGCCTCGGTCCATGTTTCCTGTTTCAGCAGAGCACTAGTCATTTCCCACATACTAACTAATTTTATGTTGCTCTGTCTCTCTCCTCTCACTCAATGTCAGCTCCACAGCACAGAGTTGTCCTTCCCTTTTGCTCCTTGCTGGTCCCCAAAACCTAGAAAAGTGTCTGGTACATAGTATGTGTTCAATAAATATTTGTTGAATAAATTTTAATCAATATTACCAGATAAACAGTGGTAAATCTTGGCCAGTACAGAGGGTAATGTTAGCTATCTTGTACTAGGGTGGTGATGATCATGATCATGATAAAGAACATGATTTTTGAAGTCCTTCATTTTTGCCAAATACTTGATATCACACACACACACACACACACACACACACACACACACACACTTCACAGAGCAGGAAGCATTCACCAGGGAGAAGCCATGATGAGTCCGCGTGCCCTGAGCACAGCTTACTTTCAGTGCTCTAAATCGGTGCACTGTCCTAAAAATAGCTGACACTTACTGGACACCAACTGCACGGCCACCGCTCTGCTAAGCCTTTGCATTATTATCTCTTTTCATTTTAACAACTGGGTGAGATTGAGACTATACTCATCTTCCTTCCACAAATGAGTGCAGCGAACTTCCCGGAGCTCAGGAAGCCAGGCCAGGCCGTGGCTCCAGGTCACGGCACAGACGCCGGACTGGACGGGCTCAGAGCCCCACGAAGCCTCCTAGGGCCCCGGGCCTGTGCTCAGCACTCCCACCGCGCCCGTCTAGTCCCAGAGGAGAAACTGGGGAACAGGGACGGCTCAGCCCAGCTATTTTCAACCCTTTTCATCTCATGGCACATAAATTAATGCCTAAAACTGCAGCACACCAAAAAATGTGGTTTTTACCCATCTGAACAAAAAAAAAGTGTAATTTTTTACTCATTCACACACGACAGCTATTGATGCATTGGCTGTTGTCATTTTTCTAAATTTGACAATCTAAAGGAAAAGAGGTCAGTGCCTCGACTACATAGTCAGGAATTGCATGTTTTAAAAATCTTTGTGGCACACAGGTTGAAAATCGCTCGCTTAGATGGATGGCAGCACCCATTTAACCCAGGGCCAGCCAGCCACAAATGGACAGCGTCTTCTCCATGAGGCCGCCTTAGTCACCCTACTTAAAACTGGCACCCTCTCCACACACACTCCATTCTTTGCTATTTCTCTGCAAGGATTTGACTGACATTTTATTTTCTGTCTCCTCACTATAATGAAAATTCGATGAGGGCAAGAATTTAGGGCTGACTCTGAAGCGCCCAATAACGGTGGTATTCAATATTTTTTTCATTTCATTTAATTAATACTCTCTTCTAAAAAAGATCCAGAGCTTAGAGCAGAAGCAATAATATTTAAAGAAAAGAGAGGCTTAGGCCTCTCCTTTATGGTTTGGATATTCTGCATGAAAAAAGGCAGAAGGAAACTAACCCATTATCTAGGTGTTTTGTTGTCCAGAACTAGAGCTGAGCACAGAGTGGAGGCAGTGGAAGTATACCAGTAATTCTGAGGAAGAGCTTGGGCCCTGGGTCAGAAGTGCTAGGAGTAAAAGTCTAGAATGCCCGAGTGGTTCTCATCAGAGTAATTTTGTGCCCACTCACCCCAGGACATTTGGCAATGTTTGGAGACATTTTGATTGTCATGATTAAGGGGTGCTACTGGCATCTAGTGAGTAGAGAGGCCAGGGATGCTGCTAACCAACCTACGGGGCCCAGGACAGTCCCACGCACATAATGACATGGCCCCAAATATCACTACTGCCGGGGCTGAGGAACCCTGGTCTGGAGCACCAAGAGGTGCCCTATCACTAGGGGAGATGTTTCCTGCTGAGCTGGCCATCGCCTTCACAGATAGACAGAGGCTGGGCCCGTCTTCCATGAAGGAAGGCAGTCCACACCGTCCTAAGTGAGCACGCAGCCTTGTTTACAGAAGGCGAGCGCCTCCTTTATTGGGAGGGTGTTACATAAACTGCCAACCAATCCTTAGACGCCCATGAATAAATTGTAGAAAACACAAAATAACTGCCTCTGAATAACTGATGTTTAACCACAGCTTTGATGTTGGGACTGAAAAGCCAGCTGTGCCCTCATGAACTGCAGCCCTGGGAAGCGGGCGAGCGCTCCAGCCTGGAGGCGAGAAGCCTGCGCTGGGACCAAGCTTCTGACTGGTGTGGCCATGGCCGTGGCCACGTGACCCGAATGTCTGATGAGCAGGAGGAAATTAAGTGGGTGGTATGGCATTTCTAAATGTCTAGGTACTTGACATTTCTGACCCCCCAGAAAAAGACTGAAATGTATTTTCCATTACAGATTGCAAGGTATGTCTTACTCTACTAAAGCTGAGTGGAGTAAAGTACTTAAAACTATTTGGTAAATTTAAGACAGTTTCCAGATTCCCTATATCTGAATGTTAAAAAATGATAACACCCAGCTACCCCAGTGTAATGATCTGGAAGCAAAAGGCCATCCCAACAAAATTAGATATGTCTCCTCAATTATTTACATATTTATATTAATTTTAGGCTCAAATTTTAATTCATTTCTGTGCAGTTCAAAACTGTGTAGTTTTATGTTTCATTTTTCTATTTGATCTTATTGTGCCTTGCACAGTAGAGCAAGGTGTGTATGTGTGCGTATGTGATGATTCTATAAGGACTTTCACTCTGTACTGCTGTGCTCTTTCGGTAGCTATTCCAAGTCCAAATGTTGACTAATTGCAAAGGTCTCACATTTCTCACTGCCCAGTCCCTGAGCGCCCCGGTGTGAGGTTTCACATTCCCAGCATTCTGTGGCTCTGCCCCTTAAGATCACTGCTTTCTGACCTCTGCTCTTGGGAGAAGAGAAGGAAGAGGACGCCTGGAGCAGGGCTTGGTTCTCGGGAGGGTCCTCAGGCAACAGAGTGTGCAGGAAAATGGAATGGCTTCCTGGGGAGGAAGGGCGTTACCAAGAAAGACGGCAGGCCCTCCAGTCCAGTCCAAGGAACTGGCAGTGAGCAGGAGTGGGACACAGAGCGGAGGGTCTGGAAGTCTCAGGCCACCAGCAGGGCATGTGGGTTGTCATGCCCATGAGTGGAAGGACGTGGGCCTCCATGGCTGAGCCTTTGGTGGGAGGAGCCATCAGGGGCCACCGAACTTTTGCCTGATCATTCTGTTCTGATCTCCATTCACGTGCATTTGGCACTGAGGACAACATCTGCTTCCCAAGACTGCCCCCTCCAGCAGCCCCTCTGACAGCGCACCAGCCTGCGCACCAGCCTGCTTCTCAAGCTTCATTCTCTTCCTCTTCGGGGGCCACCTTCTTTCTTTCCTTCTCCCACTAAGAACTGTTGACATTTCGCTGCCTTCTTTCCTATTATTTTTCTTAAAGATTATATCTGATGTCAGAAACCACTCCTGAAATTCCTCACCAGTATCTGCTGCACTAATTAATGTCTCTCAGGAAATTTGCACATCAAGCTACTTGCTAAATTATTTCAAGCTCGTGTTCCACCATCAACCCAAATTGAATATATCGAAACACAAAAGTATCCTCATCTTCCACTCAAAGCATCCTCAGCCTCTTGTCTCATGCTCTGTCCTCCTTACAAATCGCTTAGTTGAAGTCACCCACAGTTCTGTGCCCCTTGGCAAACCAGCTGCTAGTGTGGCACAGTACCGACAATAACAAACCCACTCTGTCTCCTGATTCAGCATTCACACTTCCGGAAATATATCATCCAAACAATTAATACAGATTATGAAAAATGTGGCATGCATGTAATTATTTTTAATATGGAGGTAGCATCTAACATTTAAAATATAAGAAACTGTTAGGTAAAAACATGGAGAAATATGTGCTATCTTAAAAATAGAAAAGTGAGATATATGTTTGTATTCCCAATGATTAAAACTATATACAATATGCCTATAAAAAGAAATACACTAAAATAATATTTATTGCTTGGAAAGTGAGCATATTACCTTTTATTGTATATTGTTTAAACTGAATCACACCTTCTTCAAAAGGAAATTTCTTTACCATCCAAGATTCCTCCAGGTTTCTATTGGTTAGCTATTAAGTTTTGTACATTTACTCTTTACGTATCATTTAGGTGCATTCGTTTATGTCCGCCTTTGCTGTCCCGCCCTCGTTGGAGCCCTGATAGAGTCCCCTGAGGAGGACGCGCTCACTCACTCCCAGACCTGCGCCCTTTCCTGCCCTACTCTAGCGGCTAGCAAGCCAAGTCCACGCCCCAGCTTAACAGACCATGGGACAGCGCTCTGATGAAGAAGCATTGCGGGGATAAGGACACATATGTAATGCCTTAATCAATAAAGAAAAAAAAACACACAAAGGGATTGAAACAAAAAGAAAGCATTGGCAGAACTCTACTGGAGGGTTCTAGGGACACTGCTGCTCTTCTGAAGGTGGAAGAACATGACGACGACTGTCCACCTGCCGAGGATGGTGGGAGAAAAGGCTGAAAGGGCCTGGGTCCCGGACAGTATCATTATGGCAGCTGCTCTGAACTTGTTGTGGGAGAAAAGTAGTCCTTATATTGTAGCTTTTGTCTGTTTTCTCTTGCTTACAGCTTACTGTGTTGCTGACAAATATCTTGCCTAGCTGCCTTCCTGATTCTAGTCTCACATTATTCACTTCACCCTACATTTATTGCTTAAGAGTGAAGGAAAAGAAGACCAGGGAGAATAGTAAATAAATATACACTGACAATAGAAGCAAAGGGCAAGCTGACATATGAAAACAACTTGGGAGACATTAAAATTAAAACCATATGAATAAAAAATTTGAAGAATCACTGAGGTCCATTTAATAAAGTTTTTTAAAATCCCCGCATATTTCAATAGTTACTTAGGGCAGTGGTCGGCAAACTCATTAGTCAACAGAGCCAAATATCAACAGTACAATGATTGAAATTTCTTTTGAGAGCCAAATTTTTTAAACTTAAACTATATAGGTAGGTACATTGTTATTAACTTAATTAGGGTACTCCTAAGCTGGCCTTTGCTAAAAACGTCCTCAATCTGATTGAGGTACATTCACTGAGGTCGACCCCTTCCAACTCTCCCATCCACACTCATCTTGTATACTTGTTTTGTCTATCTCCTTTCTTTCATCCTCTCTATATGTCCAAACCATCTCAACATACCTTTCTCAATCCTCGACACTACATCTTCTTTCACTCTACAACGTTCCCTAAAATTAACTTAATAAACTTTACTTAAAGTTTTAAGTCAACTTCGCACTGTACATGCGCGCCCGCACGTGGTATTTTGTGGAAGAGCCACACTCAAGAGGCCAAAGAGCCGCATGTGGCTCGCGAGCCACAGTTTGCCGACCACTGACTTAGGGTATTACTACTAGTTCCACAGTACAGTATAGTAATGAAGACTCCCAAAAAATAGTCACTCTACAAAAATATGCAGCCTTCACTGGATAGAATGGTGAGCCAAACATAAGACTTTGTTGGCCAGTACAGAGGGTACTCTATAGGAGCTTAGAGGAGCTTAGAGTTAAATTGGGAAGAAAATAAATGAACAAAATAATTACACAATAAATAATTAAAATTTGTGCTATGAATGATCAAATTAAAAGATAAGTTTTATAAAGGAGAACTGGTCTAGTACAAGTATTAGTGGGTAGAGGCTGCTGGCAAGGAAGGCTTCCTTAGAAAACTAAGGACAAACCTGCGTTGTTAGAGAAATGAAGGGTCAACGAGAGCAATAGCACTTGGGGGGAAGGGCTGGCACATATGAAGGCCTTGGGCAGGAGGATGAATACTACTTCTGAGGAACTCAAGGTTATGGTAGCCAGCCTGCGTGTGTGTTCCAACTCAGCAAGAAAAGATGAAACTAGGTTCAATATATTCTGCTCAAGAGAAAAGCCAAGTATGAAATTAGTTTTTAAAATGTTCCACTTCAAAAAATAAAATCAAAATAGTTAACTGCTGAAAATACTATTTGTAATTTTTGCATTGTCATATTTTTTTCAAATATTTAAGCATCTACTAAGCACCAGGCACTATATTAATTTCTGGGAATACAAATGTGAGAGTACAGTCTGTGCCTTAGGGATTGCAATAGGTAAGGAGGAAACTGAGGTTAACAAGAAATTAAGTTAAGTGTAACGAGGACTGTTGTGGAGGTGTGGTCAAAGGTTGGGCTGGGGCAGGGTGGGGAGAGGGGAACATCCAAAAGAAATGATTAGTTCATTCAGGGGTTGAGTTATCTAAAAAATGCATCTATGTTCATCACACCATTATCAAATGAAACTAAATAAATGAACTGTGACTGAGTTTAAGCATGAGACAAATCAGAAAATCTAAATTTGGACAGATATCAAAGGCAATGGAATTGTCTAACGGACTTCCAAGTACACAATCCTACCTCAAACACAATACTTAGAATTAGATCACTCCCTGTAGGCTTGGGCAGCCATTCAAATAAATAGATTTGAGCATAAATGAATTTTAGTTAATATATTTGATATTAAAAAATAAAGGAAACACTGAATTAGACTTGATTATACACAGGTCAGGATCAGAGAGGAAGATAGGGAAAACCAACATGAGTTTAATGTATTCTTTCATTGAGATGAAACTAAAAGACTTACATTTAAAATGTTAAGCATTAAAATTAGCCTTTTTATTCACTATAGCTTCTAAGATTACCAGTATACAAAATCCAGACACGTGAACCTTTGATCAGCTCTGGCAATGATCAGCTGTCAAGATAGTCACGTGGTTTCTCTGAATCAGTCTTAGTCTCCATATTCGGAAATAGAAGAACTTCATCAGTAGCTCCAATGATTCTAAAGCAGTCCTTCCAGAAAAATCATACACCCCTATATTGTGTTCACTGATTTCAGTTTGGCTAGCTGTAACTGTAAAAACTCGGGAGAATACAAGGCCATTTCACCAATAATTTGCCAGACAGGATAGATCAGATTTTACAAATGATAAACGGTCATGTTTAATGCCTGATGTTATAAAGCACACGAAGGTCCAGTGAAGACTAGGGGACTGGGAACCCCTTCTTGCCGGCGGGTAGAAACCTCATGAAATCCGTGCCCTTATCTTGGATAAAGAAATTAATAAAAAAATCACCCAAATATGATGTCAGATATTGAATGATATAATGAAGATAAATGATATGTGATTATACTGTCTCAGTTGTAGGACATACCTCTTCCCATCTCAGTCATTTTTTACTGAAAGTATTTGATAAAATTGCTTAAAGTGAATGAGCCAAAGAGGAGTTTGATATTTTTTTTAAAAAATTGGAATATGGTTTTGTTACTAGATCCAAAAAATGACACAGTAATTATATGCAGTGCTACATAATAATTCTAATTGTAATTGCAGTATAATTACTTTGACATGCATTTACTATCCATCTCCATCATAATTATTATGCATGGATTATGTCACCTGTTTTTCAAGTTCTCCACTAACTTCTGGAGGGGCAGACTTTTTAATTATGTAAATTCACTTTAAAACATAATGCCTACAATACTACCTCATCTCAGGAGCTCAACATATAAATATCAACAATAACAATACTAATATTTGTGAAAATAGATAATGTTCTGGAAAACCAACCCAATACTATTTCTTAGTTTATTTAATAAAAGTAAGAATGTCGGGAAAGGAATGCCTTTTTTGTAACTTTTTGTAACTTAAAATGGTTTACTCTACTCCTTTCTACGCCATCTCTTCTCTTAGCAGTGAGAAGGTCCACATAACACAGGATGCAGGAGGTTCCAACAAATGTGAATGAGATTCCTCATGCAGTTTTTGTTTGTTTGTTTTTTAGAGAGACCGGAAGGAAGAGGGAGAGAAAGAGAAAAGTCAACGTGAGAGTGAAACATCGTTCAGCTGCCTCCTACATGACCCCTACCCGGGATCAGGCCATAACCTGGGCATGTGCCCTGACCAGGAATTGAACTTTGTTTGTTTGTTTTTTAGAGAGACAGGAAGGAAGAGGGAGAGAGAGAGAAAAGTCAACGTGAGAGTGAAACATCGTTGAGCTGCCTCCTGTACGACCCCTACCCGGGATCAGGCCATAATCTGGGCATGTGCCCTGACCAGGAATTGAACTGGCAATCTTTTGGTGCACAGGACAAGGCCCAACCCTCTGAGCCACACTGGCCAGGCACCTCATGCAGTTTTTAATGGGAAAGAGTATCCACGCCACACACATTTGCTAGACCAACAGTCACAATCCTTTCAACTATATTGTGGCCAGCAACCCTGGTGGACAAGCACAACTGTGGACTCTTTTCCTATGTAGACCCCACTCCACTCCTTAAAATGTCATGTTAATATTGTGATAACACCAAATGCTTAACTATATTGTGGCCAGCAACCGTGGTGGACAAGCACAGCTGTGGACCAGCTCGCTGCTTTTCCTATGTAGACCCCAATCCACTCCATAAAATGTCATGTTAATATTGTGATAACACCAAATGCTACAACATTTGACAAACTGTAAAAAAAAATATAATGTGTAGAAATACATAATTTTATAGAAAGATAAAAAATAGATGAATAATGGAAGTTCTGTGATGGTTAATTTTATGTGTCAACTTGGTTAGATATGATGCCCAGTTGTTTGGTCAAACACTCGTTTAGATGTTGCTATACAGGTGCTAGCTAGATGTGATTACCATTTATAATCAGTAGACTACAAGTAAGGCAGATTATCCTCCATAATGAGGGTGGGCCTCATCCAATCAGTTGAAGGCTTTAAGAACAAGGACTGAGGTTTTCTGAAGAAGGAATTCTCTTCAATGCTGAAACAGAAATTTTACCAGAGTTTCCAGCCTTCAGACTCAAGACAGCAATACTGACTCATCTGACTCTCCAAGCCTACGGCTTGCCCTACAGATTTCAGATTTGCCACCATCTACAATGGCATAAGCCAATTCCTTAAAGTCCCTTCCTCAATATCTCTTTCTTATATTGATTCTCTGGAGAATCTTTTCTTTTCTTTTTTAAAATCCTCACCTGAGGATATTTTTCCATTGATTTTTAGAGAGAGTGGAAAAAGAGGAAGAGAAATTATTGATGTGAGAGAAACACATCAATTGGTTGCCTCCTGCATGAGCCCTGACCAGGGCCCAGGCCAGGGAGGAGCCTGCAACCGAGGTACCTGCCCTTGACCAAAATCGAACTTGGTACCCTTAGGTCTGCAGGCTGATGCTCTATCCACTGAGCAAAACCGGCTAGGACTCTCTGCTTGCAGTGGTTCTCAATTTTCTGGCCCTTTAAATACAGTTCCTCATGTTGTGACTCAACCATAAAATTATTTTCGTTGCTACTTCATAACTGTAATGTTGCTACTGTTATGAATCATAATGTAAATATCTGATATGCAGGATGGTCTTAGGCGACCCCTGTGAAAGGGTCGTTCGACCGCCAAAGGGGTCGCGACCCACAGGTTAAGACCCGCTGCTCTAGAGAATCTTAATATTTGTTTATTCAGAATATTAAATATATTATGTATTCTCTTTGAAAAACAAATATTTTTGGCTCTGTTTATGACATTATCAAGTTCTGTACCAACTCTTAGTTTTTGTTTTTGGTTTGTTTGTTTTTTAACTTGAGAGACACTTATTTATTTTCCAACATCATGAGTCATGGATATTAGCAATTAAATCTTTTATCTCCTCGGGAAAACACAGCATTCTTGAATGACAGTTACAACATATGGAGAACTTCAATCCTTCGTCACAGTGTTAAGAGCTCCTGGTTTTGGTTCCACAAGCTCTCTCTGAAATGACCTACCAACCCTTTGTTTTTTAAAAAGATTTAATGAGCACTCTTTATTTAAAACTTCATGAAACCAGCTGAGAATAAAGTTGACATATTGAGCTTATGTACTTTCTATAAAACTAGATTTACATACTACATATTATGTACTTTCCATAGAGTCTATGTTCATCTACTTTTGATAGAACAAATAGTATGAAAACACACACACACACAAAGCTAGATGATCATAACTCCCAGTTAATGACACCTGGCTATTCTTCAGTGGGTTGTCACATGTAACCAAGTGCATTCACCTTGCAGGAATACAGTAACAAAATCAGATTCTTGTGTGTAGCAATTGTAAAAAAAAAAAAAATATGCTCTAAAAGCAGAGTGCACACTACAGTTTTTTCTGTTGTAGAGCTAGTAGTTCAGTCAAACCCTTACAAAACAGTTCTTCCTAACAAACATTACTATTTCCATACCAGAAAACATACTTTTAGAAAGTTATTTTTATAAGTGGCAAGTAAATTATAGTAGCTTAACTTTTAGACCAACGTTATATTCTATTAGGGTTATAAACAGTGTTTAAAATGCTATCCTATTCTTCTGTGTGTAAAGGTGTTAAATTATGTGTAACAGCCCACAACAACGCTGTGGTGGCATCCGCCAGGCAGCATGTCTTCACCAAGACACTCTGTGGATAGAGGTACTTACCGACGGCAGAGTCATAGGCGGTGGCATTGTGCTCGCCTCTCATGAAAGGGTACGGTGACAGGTAAGCATGTGTGCAGGTCTTGGATGCTGGCTGATTGCCTAGGAAGGAGAGCAGAACAATGGTATGGTATTGAGCACCTGAGTGAGCACCGTTCCTAAAGAAGATACATAGGGAGTCTGGGGTTATATCAGCTAAATAAAACTGTAGGGAGATCAACAAATTCAGAGAACTGCTGAGTGAACGGGGAGACTTCCTAAAAATCTCATATAAAGAAGCACAAGGAACCTGGAGCCTGGACACACCCCAAACATCTGACCCATGACATAATTCAATGCAGACAAGGCCTTTCTTGTATCACCTTAAAATCAAAGGCACTACCGCTCACTTATTTTCAGGGCCATATTCTTCAGTTCCTAACATAATGCCTAGCACATAGTTATTTAAAAAAATACTTGTTATGAAAGTCTAAAAAGCTTAGATTTAACCTTGATCAGTTCCAATCAATATAAAATTTATTCTATAACTTGTTTCTAGGGAAAAGATGGAAATAATAGATCACGTGACTCAATAATTCAAATACATTTCTATCATTTGAAGAAACCACAAGAAAGAACTTTTATGCTTGAAAACTTGAAGACTTCATTGTGTACATTTTAAGGGGGGAGCGGGTGGAATATTCTTCCTTTCTCTAAGTCCTTGGCAAAATCTTCCTTTTGCACAGTCTTATGCACTCCATTTGACCACAGTCTAAATAAGTTTTGACACACTGCATTCAAATACATTTTTAGCATTTGAAGAAACCACAAGAAAGAACTTTTATGCTTGAAAACTTGAAGACTTCATTGTGTACATTTTAAGGGGGGAGCGGGTGGAATATTCTTCCTTTCTCTAAGTCCTTGGCAAAATCTTCCTTTTGCACAGTCTTATGCACTCCATTTGACCACAGTCTAAATAAGTTTTGACACACTGCATGCTTATTTTCCTCCCTGACATGACTATAAGATAGTCTATCAAATCTTTCTCTCAAAATGCCATTTACCCATGCTGTTCCTTTTACATATGCTGACTTGCTATCAGCTTGCTTAAGTCTTCCACATATTTTTATTATCTATTCCATCATCTTGACTGTTGTGTAAATATCATACTTGGGTTTATCACAGTAATATTTCATAAGGAGACTAATAATTTCAACCCACAATAAGCTTTAGGGTAATAGACAGTTCTTTTCTTTGTTTGATGCAATAAGATAAAGGCTAACTATTTTCAGTAAATTTATTTTTGAAGATTAATACAATATAAGGAATAAAGTTGAAAGAATGCATCACGTTTTTAAGAGGCTGCTCAACTTCAAAAAAAACCTTAACGTTTTTATGAGAGAATTTGAACATCAAAAATAAGGCATTTTTTTCTATTGCCCACAAACCTGGTTGAAGCCCAAACTGAGCAAACTTTCATCTGCCAGAGGTGGTAATTAAGTTTTATTATTTAAAAAGAGGTTTTTTTAACTTTTAAAACAATACATTTCTATTTCTGGATATTTTTAAAAAGAAAGACTTTTATTTGCAATATAACAAAGGACACTCAAAAATACTATAAATGATACCTCTTTGTTAGTTAGGGTTGGTGTATTTTAAATATGAACAAGGAAACAGCAGATAAAGATCTAAACTATTTATATGTTGGAATAAAATAATGATTGCTATAGCCATTTCTACCTACTGAACCTTTTGAAGATACCTATTGAAATTCTACAACTAAGAATCCAATCCTATTTTGTTAATGACATGTATGTACTAAATAAGAAGCTGCTCGTTTTCATTTTAAAGACAAAGGAGAAGGTAAAACAAAAGCGCACTTACCGTACCAGAACTTCCAGAGATCGGGCTGGTTTTCTTCCGCAATCCCATTGAACCAGCATCTCCAGAAGAACCCCTCATGGTGGAAAGTCACGTTCTCTATCTGCACAGAACACAAACGGGGCACAAGGAACACAATCTGAATTCTCACGTCCAGGGAACTTTGTAAACAATAAATTTCATTTCAATAATGATGGTCAGTAGCTTTCTTTTCTACACATCTCTTCTATGAAGAAATAGACACTCCCCTACTATTCTCCGATTTCAAGAGAAATCAAAAGGCTATCCTCACCAAATACACGAATAGTTGGAAAAAGAAACGCACATTCTGTTCACCTGAACACTTCCCCACTTCGGTCACAAGAAGCCAATAGTCCGATCCAAATGCCACCAAAAAGAGTAAAACCCCTAAAGCACCAAAGAGAGCCCCAAAGAAGATGGCAATGTTTAGTCTCATTTTCAACTCACTGGTTTCCCTTTAAACAAAACAAGAAATTTTAAAATGGCAAACACCTAGCTGCTCAACAGAAAAAAGAATAAAGATTTCTGAGAAGGCAGAATCGTCTTGAGAAGCCTCTCCTAGCTCATGTTTTGGTGGCTTCTCACTCACAACCAGCCGGTGGATTGTATTCCCTTTGCTCACCCCTGGAGGGACTCCAGCCCAGCAGCTGAGAATGGCCAGCTATTTTAGGAAACTGATTGAGGAGCTTTCTCTCTCCCATGGGAATCAAAAAATAGCTGACCTTCCCCTGACTGTAGAGAGGGGCGTCATGAGCTGGAATGATCATTATTGGTGCTGGGTAATCCATAGGAGTGGAAGGAAGATGGAATGGCACAGTCCTTGACAGTATTGGCCCAGTCCTAAGTGTCTGACAAGCTCCTCTTAGTCTTGAGTGGCCATTACAACCCCAACGACACTTAAGACTCTCTTTGAAGAGCTATAACAGCTATAAAGAAACACAAAGACTTCTCTTGAATACAACTGAAGTTGTAATTAATTTCTTAATTCATTTTGGATATTTTGGGGATAGAAAATAATTTGTGGGTCAAATGGTCTAACATAAGACTGAATACAGTTCAGGTTTATAACCTAGACATTTAGATGTGTACTTAAAAGATCCAAGAATATGGTAACATAAACTGTTTAAAGTATTAAAATGTACTCAAAGATAGAGAGTGGACAAACAGCTCTGAGGGAAAGGGTGTTAAGGGGTGGATGGAGGGATTGAACAAAAAAGAAAGAGAAAGAACTCGTGGACACAGACAACAGTGTGGTGATTGGAGAAAGGAGTGGGGTGGGTAGAGGTGGAAGAGGGGGATAAATGCTGATGGAAAATAAAATAAGATGTACTTCTATGCAGCACACAGTATTGACATAAAAACAACATTTTCCACAGCAGCTCCCAGATCTCATACAAGTCATTTCAAATAATCATCCCCAAAGTGGACTGATGAAAAAGAATTCTCAAAAATATGTTTTCTGGATTAGGATAAAAGATCTTGTCCTCTCTTTCTTTAGCCTTCTTCATTATAAGTATTCAATTTCCTCAAAAGATGAGTCATGCTTGATACTCATACAAGCCACCTAATAGCAATGATCTACACTTTCTTCATGCCTTGTCTCTATGGTTTGTTTGTTTTCTTTTCATGTCTGAATATGCCAGAGAATATTTTTAGGTATTTGTATAACATTTTTAAACTTGTACTGTCCCTATGGCTAGTGGTTTTATATTCTCAATAGTAACGAGGCACTGCATCTTCTAAGAGGCATCTGAATTATACTGGCTTCCTTCACCACTTCTGTTTGGCATCTTTGGGTATATATTTCGTAAGAGGACACAAAGATGACTCCTCAGTAAGGATGTGGGGCCTTGGCCAGCTCCAGCTATATGCAACTGGAGGTGCTCAGAGATCACGAATGGAATTCTAAGTCACAGAACCAGTGACTGTGAAGGTTAAATGGAATTTGAGAGTCATCTCAGCTGATCCCTCATCTAATACCCAAATCTCCTTTAAAAGACTCCCCACGTCATCAAGCCATGCCATTTCCAGCATGTCGGATTTAGGACATCAGTAATGTCCACACAGCTCTGCCTTAATTCTGCCAAAAGCTGTTTCCCTAAAGTTAATTGCCCCTATTCTGTCCTCTGATTGCACATGACAGGACTTCCTGATATTTTGAGGAAGTAATCATCTCATGCCTCCTACAAGTGCAACCCCTATGCCTCCCCTAAATATAGGTCTTTTTTTCTTCTAAAGTAAACATCCTATTCCTTTAAGTATCCCTTAGATCGACACAACTCCAAATTTCCTTGCTGCTCTGCTTCTTTGCTACAACTTTCAAGATCGAAGTGAACAGAGTGAAATATCCTGAGTACAGTCTATGGCCTTCATACCACCACTTTCCTTATTTGGATGCTGTGTAACAGCCTCCTAAAGGTGTCCAAACGTTGATCCTAAACACAGTCACATAATCCGTGAACACGATTCCTTCTATGTAATGTCCTGGGCCATCCAGGTAGGCCCCGTCTAAATGCATGAATCCTTAAAAGAAGACAGTCTGCCTGGCCTGTGTGGCCCAGTGGTTGAGCATCAGCCCGTGAACCAGGAGGTCACGGTTCCACTCCCCGTCAGGGCACATGCCTGGGTTGTGGGCTGAATCCCCAGCAGGGGGCATGCAGGAGGCAGCCAATCAATGATTCTCTCTCATCAGTGATGTTTCTATCCCTCTCCCTTCCTCTCTCTGAAATCAAAATTTTTTTATAAAAAGAAGACAATCTTTCCAGACAGAATGGTCGGAGAAAGAAATGTAATCAGAAAGGGTCAGAGAGTTGCTGTTTTGAAGAGGGGGGAAGGAGGCCACAGCCAAGGAATGTGGGGCTTCTAGAAGCTGGAAGAGGAGAGAAGACAGCTTTTCCCCGAGAGCCACAGGAAGGAATGCCAACATCTCAATTTGGGGGATTTCTGATATTTGGGCATACAGGGTCTTAAGTTTGTGTTGTTGTAAGCCACTATCTTTGTGTTAATTTGATATACCAGCAATAGGAAATGAATATAAATGCTACTCTATAATTAATGCAATATCAGATCAAGTTAAGGTGTTTTTTTTGGGGGGGGGGGGGAATAAATTTGCAAAAAGTGCTTTTGAGAACTTGTGAGGACCCAGGCCTTTATCAGATTTTAAGGTTACAATACACAGTCCTTGACCTTGAGGAGTTCCTGAGCTAGGTGACAGAAATGGTTCCTTAGAGTTAAGTACATAGGGGTTGTAATGCTGGCCTTCTGGCCCCAGACACATTCTCCTCTCACCTCACACGTCTCCCAGGATTAGTGTGACATGTTGGTGGTTGTGCAGTGTGGTGGTAGGTGACATCTTTGCTGTTGGGAGAGAAAGGAGAATCTTTTTAGGAAGATTTTTATTTATTTTATTTCTATCTCAATGGTTTGTCATAAAAATGTATCATTAATATGATATTTCATATTAATACATACACATCACACTAATCCTAGGAGACATGTGAGGTGAGCAGGAGAATGTGTCTGGTGCCAGAAGGCCATCATTACAACCTCTATAAAACTTTGTTATTGTTACAATTCATCTCAATTTTTGTCTTTGTCACACACACATACACACACTATATATATATATAAAATCTTCTGGACTAGACTCATCAATGACTAAGATTTTCTCACCATATCCTAAAATGTATAAGCATCATTATTAAAAATGTATATTAAACCAGTTATTAATGTGACCTATCTAATTATTTCCAACCATTCAAGCATGTGCCCCTATTTGAGAAAAATATAATGCAATACTTTTACATCATAAAACTGAAATCTTTTAGCTCAGTCATCCCCAGTGCTTCTTATAGTACTTGACACACAACAGGAACTAAAATAAAATAAAAATCGATGTGTATTAGGACTCTTGGCTGAGATGCAAATGCATGACCTCCTGAGCTACCCAACCAGAGATGGCCTCCATCTGGCCTGTCTGCTCTTCGTGAAATTTGGAGAGATGGAACTTACCAGGGTGTGTGCTTCCTCTGCAGATGCCCACAAACCATCTTTTTTAAAATCTATTTTATACTCTTATGAAAAAATGAAATAAAACTTATAATCCAAGGATCAAAAAGTATCTTCTTCAGAAAATGAGATCCTTTGCCAGTCATTTGAAACTCTTCTAATGTTCCATGATTCTCAAATATTTCTACCAGCCATTCAGCGTCTCTCCCCTGCACTCTCTCAGCAGCCTAGAAAGTTGTCTGCGCAGCAGAAAAATTGTTAAACAGCTGTGTTCTCATGATCTCTACAAATCTGGGCACAGGTTCCCTTTTCACTTTCTTCCTCCTTCTAGTGGAAGGCCAGGAGATGAGGAGACAGCCACACCTGGGCACCAACCTCAATGCACAAGAATCCTATAATGAAACAACTCCACTGCTACTGCTACTGCACGTACTTATCCCGTATGTGAATATTGAACCCACTTTCATGTTGATATGACTGTCACACTGACTCTGCAAGGCCACAAGCATAAGCATGGTGTCTCCGGGTCCCGCCTGTGGGAGCGCTGGACTATCAAAAATGTAAACCAAGATGAATAATAGTAACTAATACTCCTGCGCACCCACCATGTGGCAGACACCAGAGTAAGCACATTAAATACTTTAAATACAACTAAGTCTTCAATAGGCAGAGTATGAAAGGACCAGTTTTTCAGTGGGTGTCCATTCTCTTGGTCAGAAATTTTAACACATAAAAGTCTTGATCGTAGGAGTTAAAGATTTCCTTGGTCACATGAAGAAGTCCAGAGGTTTTATTCTTTTTATGGCCAAGTAATATTCCACTGCATTTATGTATCATTGTGTTATCTGATCATCTATCGATGGACACTTAGGCTGCTTCCATATCTTGGCTATTGTAAATAATGCCACAATGAACATAGGGGTGCATATATCTTTTTTAATTAATGTTTTGGATTTCTTCAGATACACATCCAGGAGTGGGATTGCTGGGTCATATGGGAGTTTTAATTTTTAAGAAACCTCTGCACTGTTCCACAGCGACTTCACCGATTTGCAACCCCACCAACTGTGCATGAGGGTTTCTTTTTCTCCACATCCTCGCCAACACTTTTGTTTGTTGATTTATTGATGATAGCCATTATGAGATTTTACCATTTGCAACAACAAGAATGAACCTAAATTTATTATGCTACGTGAAAAAAGACAGAGAAAGACAGACACTCTATCATTTCATATGTGAAATCTAAAAACAAAACAAACAAAACAGAAACAAACCCATAAATGTACAGAATGATCTGATGGTGCCAGGTGGGTACCAGACTTAGCAGGGGAATCAGAGAGTAAGTTATTGTTAACTGTCATTGAAAGGGGTTTTAAAATTTTAAAAAAAAAAAGGCCAGAGGTAAGCAGAGAGAGATCTGCGTGGACCCTCACTGCCAAAGGTAATCCCCAAAACTTTATGGGTTATTGGACATAATGTTTATGTCCTCAATGTTAGTCATGGCTCCGCCACAGCTTTCAACCTTGAGTTCCCTGTACCCCCAAAGCTAAATGAAGAGGCAAGGAGCTGAGCGGGGACGTGGGAGTGACTCTCCAGGACACGGTGAACCGGGGCCAAGAATAGGAACTGCAGGCACCAGCTCCCTTGCCACATCCCCCCCTCCTTCCATGAACAGTCTTTCAGAATGAGGATTTCGCGGAATTAAGAAGAGCCTTTTCTTTCCAGATGAGTAATCTGGGGCAAATTGCTCAACCCCATGAGTCTGCTTTTATAGGGAAAATGGGAGCAATGCTCCAGAGGGTGATTGGGGCTATCAGGTAAGAGGAAAAGTGCCAAATAGGTTGATGCATCATACATTGGGCTTCTTTCTCTCCTGCCGTTAGCTGAAGATCATTCTTGATGAAATGTTTTAAAAGGAATAAAGTAAAATAAAAGTCCCTATGCTAACATTCCAGATCTGACTCGGGTGTAGTTTATTTCACAGAATAACTTCTCACCAAGTGCCACGTTCACGTAATCACCCTCCCTCTCCAAACCTGTGCCTACTTCTGCTCCCCTGTGATTAGAAGCCGTTCTCTCCAAACTCCTCTCTGACAAACTCCTCACTAACCCTTTCAACAAATACTTACCAAGCCCTACTGTGTGCTGCACGTCCCAGGGCTGAGTTTCAACAAGACTGTATTATGCAACCTGTAGCGCTTTTCCGTGTTTGTTTAATTCTGTGCTTGATCTCTATACAGTTTCTGAATCCCTGCTTCTTGGGGAAAAAATAAGTCAAGAAATGTTTGGCTCATTAGCCAATCTATAATAATAAAAGCATAATATGCTAATTAGACCAGATGTCCTTCCGGACATCCTTCCGGATAACCTTCCAGACGAAGCTGGGGGTGCGAGGGTCAAGGCAGCTGGGGCTACCAGGACCGAGCCCCTTGCATGAATTTCATGCATCGGGCCTCTAGTTAATTTAATAATGACCGAACAAGTGAATCTTCCCATTCTTCTTCAAGATGTTACTGGGATGCTAGTTCCTTCATTACAGCGCCTCCTTTGCAGACGAATAGGAAAGTTCTGAATGCTAGAGAAGTGTTCCCATAGGACACTGCTGTCACTTTTCACCTCAGAGACACTGTCAGTTCATCAATGTTCATCACTTGCCCATTCTGAGACAGCGTGCTGTGTCCCAGAGCGAGACAGGGCGTGAGATATGCTCTAACCTTAACCAGCTTATATTCTCAGGGCACTGTGAGTGCTTCTCTCTACTTTGGTACCTAGAAAGCTAGAGGCCAATGGATAAAAGGCAACGGCCCCTCCTCAACCCCGACTTCCTTAGTTTCCTTCCCGGGTGCCCCTGACTTTCTCTCATATACACCTTTTTAACCTGTAAATTTAGTATGCATTTATGTAAGCTCCTTCAAATACTTTTGAGAACAACATGAAAATTAAACAATGAAGCAAAACAGACATTTTGTGAAATCAGATATTAGAAGGTGCGTGTCCAGCTAAAAATGCTGGTCTCATTTGGTTATGTCATCGGAAAGATCCTTGAGTTGTTTAGTCATCCCTCCCTTTCCCCTCATCCTGCTGTTCCTCCTCTCACTCCCTCATCTGAGATCCTCCTGGCTTCCTGCAAGCTTCCCTTTTGGAGTCACTTGTCACTTAGAGAAATGGTGGCCAAAATGTTTTTACTTAACTGTTTAATTAAAACAAAGTTTAAAAGTGAATCTTTTAAAATCTGTATATGAAGATCATTAGCATTTCAGAATACCGGAGTAAATTCCCCCTTGTTCTTGTTACATGTTAGGTGAAACTTGACCACCAAAGGCTGAATGACTGTAAGTAATGAAAGGCTTTGCTTGTTTTGATCTAATGTCCTTTTATTTAGTTAACTGTGTGTGTATGTGCTTTCCCCCCTAAGGTCATAATTTCTATCCTGATATTGCAATAGTCTTAATTATCTCAAAATATCTAATGAAACTATTTAAACATTCTCAAAACAAAATTAATTCAGTTCACTTTAGCTTAAAAAAA
>NW_005365953.1:706604-714030 GCF_000412655.1 Myotis brandtii
GTCCTTCCGGACATCCTTCCGGATAACCTTCCAGACGAAGCTGGGGGTGCGAGGGTCAAGGCAGCTGGGGCTACCAGGACCGAGCCCCTTGCATGAATTTCATGCATCGGGCCTCTAGTTAATTTAATAATGACTGAACAAGTGAATCTTCCCATTCTTCTTCAAGATGTTACTGGGATGCTAGTTCCTTCATTACAGCGCCTCCTTTGCAGACGAATAGGAAAGTTCTGAATGCTAGAGAAGTGTTCCCATAGGACACTGCTGTCACTTTTCACCTCAGAGACACTGTCAGTTCATCAATGTTCATCACTTGCCCATTCTGAGACAGCGTGCTGTGTCCCAGAGCGAGACAGGGCGTGAGATATGCTCTAACCTTAACCAGCTTATATTCTCAGGGCACTGTGAGTGCTTCTCTCTACTTTGGTACCTAGAAAGCTAGAGGCCAATGGATAAAAGGCAACGGCCCCTCCTCAACCCCGACTTCCTTAGTTTCCTTCCCGGGTGCCCCTGACTTTCTCTCATATACACCTTTTTAACCTGTAAATTTAGTATGCATTTATGTAAGCTCCTTCAAATACTTTTGAGAACAACATGAAAATTAAACAATGAAGCAAAACAGACATTTTGTGAAATCAGATATTAGAAGGTGCGTGTCCAGCTAAAAATGCTGGTCTCATTTGGTTATGTCATCGGAAAGATCCTTGAGTTATTTAGTCATCCCTCCCTTTCCCCTCATCCTGCTGTTCCTCCTCTCACTCCCTCATCTGAGATCCTCCTGGCTTCCTGCAAGCTTCCCTTTTGGAGTCACTTGTCACTTAGAGAAATGGTGGCCAAAATGTTTTTACTTAACTGTTTAATTAAAACAAAGTTTAAAAGTGAATCTTTTAAAATCTGTATATGAAGATCATTAGCATTTCAGAATACCGGAGTAAATTCCCCCTTGTTCTTGTTACATGTTAGGTGAAACTTGACCACCAAAGGCTGAATGACTGTAAGTAATGAAAGGCTTTGCTTGTTTTGATCTAATGTCCTTTTATTTAGTTAACTGTGTGTGTATGTGCTTTCCCCCCTAAGGTCATAATTTCTATCCTGATATTGCAATAGTCTTAATTATCTCAAAATATCTAATGAAACTATTTAAACATTCTCAAAACAAAATTAATTCAGTTCACTTTAGCTTAAAAAAATACAAGAGCATCAAACAATGCTGAACAAATTTGTAAACAAATGTAGAAATCAAACTCCTAATGCTTTTACAGAATAGGAATCATTTTCCAGAAAACTAGAATGGGTTTTTGGAGATTTTAGGGTAGATTCCTTTTCATCATGAAGTAATAGATCCACAATACTTATATCTGCCACTTCCACATCTAAAATCTCTGAAAACCAAAAGCTTTAGACAAAGCAGCCCCGACTGGCATAGCATGTGGATAAACTATAGTGTGAGCTTTCATTTGTTTGATCGCTGAGTATGAACATGTTTGACTACAGGGCCCCCCCAAGTTCAACTGGAAGTGTTAGGCAATGCACAGTATGTGCATATAGTTACTTTTCTGAAATCCCCAAAATTCTGAGTTCCAAACACATCTGTCCTAAAGGCTACACGTAAGGGAGCATGGTCCTGTAGTCCTACATACAAGATGGTAGACTGAGTGATGGCCCTAAAATCAATGGTTTCCCCATGATCATCATTAAAACGGATTTTTACTCCCAGTGAACCATCAGCATATGTTTCTACCATCACCATGTGTCTCTACCACTCTAATGAACTTGTTAATCTCTGTTTGGCATTACAGTTCTTGTGTATCATCCTCCGTGCTACCTCCCTCATCAATATGACGATAGGACCACAATGTACAATGTTAAAAGATTATTCACAAGCCTTCTCATCTTACACATAGTACAGGAACAACAAACATACTCTATACCAGCAATAACTCTAAGTGATTCTGTTTTTGTTTATGGCTACATAACACCTAGCACAATGCCTTAGGTAGGTGCTTAGTAAAAACTTAGCAGATCAAATATTCTTACTGCCTTGAATTGAATTGGGTTGAACACTGCCATCTGCTGGCCACAGGTAAAATTTGCATTCCATGGACTACTATGATCAGTTGTTGGGATTTTGATATAAAGCAACACTGTAGTAGAGGATTTGTTATTTTCACAGAATTTGATGCTTTACAGCTTTAATTAAGATGGTGCCATCAATGTATCCAGGCCCTGAGGAATAACTTACACTGAACACACTGTTACAAGATCCAGACTCACTCACCTCATTGATTAGGCAGTTTACAGTCCATTCAATTGAGAACTACGCACATGAGTAATTCACACAGAAGCAGTTATATTTCAAAAATGTCCTTCACTTTGAAAAAGGTTTGCTGCCCACCTCTGGGTTCAGTTCCATAAGAAACTCTTATTAGCGCATTTACGTGCATTGACTCCTGAAAGGGCAAAAAGTTGGAACATATTTCTTTAAAAACTGCCCTAATTTGCGATCAATCTACAATAAAACATTTCAAAAACAAAACTGGAGACCAAATTGGAAATTCTTTGGTTCATAGAACCAGAAATGGAAAAAAAAATGTAACTTGTAGGAATGTAGTTATTATGTAAATAGACATTTTAAACAATTACAATTTTGATTTAATTCACTCATTCCTTTGTTTTGTTGTAATTCTTTCTGATGGGATATATATCATTCCATCCGCCAGAAGCCACATAAATGGAAAGGTTTCCTTCTCCTGCCCCTTGGTGGTGAAAGTGCTTTTCATTAATCAGAGTGCAAGAACTTAAACCTTAATTTAAAGAAAGACATTTTTATTTCACCTCAGCTCTGGGGTATGCTACCTTCTCCTTAAATACCTTTGCCACTAGGCCCTTTTTGTTGATAAAGATGAAGATGGACTTTTAATTTCCATTCCCAACTACTTTCCCAAGGAGAGAGGTTCAAGGGAGCCAGGTCAGGTCCTGTGCCCCAAAGGAAAGACAATTAATCAAGAGAAAGAGATTGGGGGGCGGGGGGAGGTGAGGAGACACTTCCCTGGACCTCACTGCCCCAGGTCTCCATGAGGAGAAAATAGCTGGTGTTTGTGTGAAAATGCAAACAGAAGCAGTAGGTGGGGAGGGAGAGGCCCTTGTCTGCAGGACTGGGAAGGTGCCACACAGCTCCTGCACCGATGGCTCCAGCCTTCTCTTCTTGTTCTGCTCTGCCGGGTCCTTTAGCTCTGTCTAAGGTAGTTGCACATGTGGTATGGCGTAAGTGCTTAAAAATTCGGACATCTGAGGATACTCTAGTAACACACAGCTAAATACCAAATATGACGGCAGCAACATAACAATAACGCCCAGCATGTAGAGCACTTGTTTTGTCCAAGGCAGTGTTCTAAGTGCTTTGGGTTTATTAACTCATTTAACCTCCACGATAACCCACTGCAGTGCTACACTTTCCCCATTTTATCAGTGAGGAAACAGGGGCAATGCTGAAGCTCTCTGTGGCAAGGTTTCTTATTATGGACTGCTTTGCATACCGCAAAATTCATATCTTGACTCCCTAACCCCCAACGTGACTGTATTTGGAAATAGGGCCCATTGGAAGGGGATTCAGGGTAAGTGAAGACTTGAGGCTGGACCTCATGTGTCACCCCAGAACATGGAACTAAGGCCAGGGGTCAGAAGCTCTAGGCCAGTGGTTCTCAACCTTCTGGCCCTTTAAATACAGTTCCTCATGTTGTGACCCAACCATAAAATTATTTTCGTTGCTACTTCATAACTGTACTGTTGTGACTGTTATGAATCATAATGTAAATATCTGATATGTAGGGTGGTCTTAGGCGACCCCTGTGAAAGGGTCGTTCAACTGCCAAAGGGGTCATGACCCACAGGTTGAGAACTGCTGCTCTAGGCAGATTTCAGTTCTACTTCAGTTGTCAAAGAATTATTACAATGTGAAAAAATAAGGTTTCCATTTTTATCTTAGAGGTGTAGAAAGCTGCAAAGAGCATTCTGCCCAAATTTTCTACAAACAAAATGCTAGACAAACTTCAAATTAATGACTTTTCTTGAACCCATGAGAGAATTGAGTTCTCAGGTAAACACCAACCTACTTGAATTGCTGGGGAAAACAAGGGCCTGTAGGGAGAAACAGGACCCAAGTGTTTGCTAACCCATAGTGGGAAATGCTGAATGGCCTATAAGCTCCTACGGATATTCAGCTAAAAATTCCTAATGATTTCTTATCGGCCACGTGTGTCTAGTGTGAAGACCCATTAAAGGCGTCCCATTAAAGGGTTTTGCACCAACTTGCTTTTCTTCAACAAAACCTGGCAAGTGCTTATTGAGAAGACAGGAGAACCTTGAGAATCACCTTCCATGTCGTTATTGACTGGGGGAGCAGAAAAGTAGCGACTGCCAGATTCTGCCTACCTATCTTCCCTATGGAACAAAAGCCGTAATCTGTATAGTGAAGAATAACAAAATTGTCTCAGTGTGGAAAGCCTTTGTAGCTGAGTAAGACAAGAGGTTAGAAAAGAGGAGTGGGGAGAGAGAGAGAAAGGATGGGGAAAGGAAAGAAGGAAGGAACTTTCCCCTGAGAGAGAAGCAGGGATATGGTTTAGACTAGAGCATCCAGAATTTTAAAGTAGTAAAACTACTCTCTATGATACCATATGGTGGACACATGTCATTATCATTTGTCCAAACTCACAGAATGTACAACACCAAGAGTGAACCCTAAAATAAACCACTAACTTTGGGGTGATAATTATTTGTCATTGTGGTACACTTGTTAAGAGTTAAATGAATGGGAGAAGCTATGCATGTTGGGGACAAGGGATATATGGGAAATTTCTGTACCTTACACTCAATTTTGCTGTGAACATAAAACTGCTCTGAAAAAAATCAAGTCTATTAAAGAAAAGTATAACTAGACCTGATGCTTAACTTATTATGAAAAAAGGAATGGCTATACATTACCATCTCTGATCTGTGTCAGTGTCACTTATTCCAACATGCAATTCCAACATTTAGTGTTGAATACTACCTCACTCTTAGTCACCTCTATCAATTACCTGAACAGTTTTGATTTTTTTTTTAAGCTAACTCAGTCAAGCAAACTGGGACACCATGCTGCCCACGATTTGACATTTCCTGGGACTATGAGGATTTCATTCATAACAGACATATAAATGTTTATTTCAAGAATGGAAATCTTGAAAATCTCTTAAGCTAAAATCATCTGTATCATTCTTTTGTGCTGTTAGTGGTCTCAGTCAAGCTTTTGCATTTAGGTGCTAGGAGCAGATCTACACTTGCCTCCTGAAGAAAACGACAGGCTTTACTATAACAAGTACCCTTGAGTGAAATAAGCCAGTCAGAGAAAGGTTGTACCACATGATCTCACTCATATGTGGAATCTAATGAGCAAGATAAACTGTTGTACAAAATGGATCCAAAGACAAAGAAGCATGGAACAGACTGTCAAATCCCAAATGGAAGGCAGGAGTAGATGGATTGGTGGGAAGAGATCAACCAAAGAACTTGTATGTATACATGTATAACCCATGGACACAGACAATAAGGTGGTGGAGGCCTGGGGCAAGGGGCAGGGGAAGGATATAAGGGATCAAGGGGGACATATATAATACTTTCAACAATAAAGATGTTTTTAAAATGTCTTAGGAAAGAGGAGGGTTCAAGATGACCGCTAAACTTGCCCCTCCCACACACCCCAAATATACATCCACATATAGAACAATTCCTCCTTAGACACATGGAGGGATGATTGAACAGCTCTTGCACAATAGACAAAAGAGAGACTGCATAGAGAAGGTTGAGTAACCATGGGAGCTCTCTAGGATTTGTGGGCACTCTTCAGAATGAGGCATATGGAGGTACCAGTGAGCACCACTGTTTACATTCCCCCTCTACCTACATAATTCGAGCCAGCCATTTCCAGGTGCTCTGGCCGATGTGCAAGGCCACTGCAGTGCATTCCCAGCTGCCTGCTTAGAGCCAGCTCTGACCTGGACAGCAAGGCACCTTTGTGCACATGCACACTAGGCTGCATGGCCCAGAGCCCACTTTGGCCCCAGTCAGCTGGACTAATAGGGCACCACCACACACTCATATGCATTAGGCTGCCCTCTCCCGAGCCTGCTGGTACCCCAGGTGCCACACACACCCCAGCTCCAACCAGCCTGCCAAAACCACTGAGCACAAACAGTCTACACAGAGGTCATTTCTACACAAAGCCATTTTTTCAAGATTGGGTGAGACAGCTACTTATCAATTCATAGAAACAAACACAGAGAGCAAAACAAAATGAGAAGACTGAGGCATATGTTTCAAATGAAGGGACACTAAAAAAACAAACAGGAAAAAGCCTCATGAAATGAAAATAAGTATTTTTTTATAAAGAATTCAAACTAACAGTCACAAGGATGCTCACCCAACTTGACAGTAGAATAGAGGACCTCAGTGAAAACTTCAACAAAGAGTTAGAAAATGTAATAAAGAACCAATTATCACTCTACCTAATACATAGAAACAAACACAAGGAAGCAGACAAAATATGGAGACAAAGAAATATGTCACAAATGAAAGAACAGAAGAAATCTCCAGAAAAAGAACTAAATGAAATGGTAGCAAGCAAACCACTAGATATAGAGTTCAACAATGGTTATAAAGATGCTCAAGGAACTTAATGAGGGCTTCAAGGAACTCAGTGAAAATGCTAATGAATGTAGTGAGAATTTCAAGGAAATTAATAAGAACATCAAAGACATGAAAAAGGACCAGTCAGAAATGAAGGACACACTAACTGAAATGAAGAATAGTTTACAGGGAATCAACAGTAGAGTAGAGGATGCTGAGAATCAAATCATCAGTTTGGAATATGAGGAAGAAAAAAAAACCCAATCAGAAGAGCAAAAAGAATCCAAAAATATGAAGATAATGTAAGGAGCCTTGGGACAACTTTAATCATAGTACCAACATTCGCATCATGGGGGTGCCAGAGGAGAAGAAAGGGAGCAAGAAAGTGAAAACCTATAAGAAGAAATAATGACAGAAAACTTCCCCTACCTGGTGAAAGAAATAGACATACAAGTACAGGAAGCACAGAAAATCCCAAATAAGATGACCCTAAAGAGGCCCACACCAAGACACATCATAATTAAAATACCAAAGGTTAACGACAAAGGGAGAATCTTAAAAGCAGCAAGAGAAAAGCAGTTAGTTACCTACAGGGGAGCACCCATATGACTGTCGGCTGATTTCTCAATAGAAACTTTGCAGGCCAGAAGGGAGTAGCAAGAAATATTCAAAGTGATGAAAAGCAAAGACCTGTGACCAAGATTACTCTACCCAGCAAAGATGCTATTTAGAATTGAAGGTCAGATAAAGAGCTTCCCAGACAAGGAAA
>NW_005365953.1:714280-716064 GCF_000412655.1 Myotis brandtii
TGGGGGGGCAGGGGTGGGCTAGAAGGGGTCAATAGAGAAAAAAAGGACATATGTACATATGTAATACTTTCAACAATAAGATTTATATATAAAAAACTAAAACAAAACCAAAATAAACTGATGAATAAAATAGAACTAGAGGCATGGAAACATGGAACAGACTAACCTCAGAGGGAAGGGAGGAGAGGGGGTGGGAAGAGATCAACCAAAGAATTTATATGCATATGTGCATTACACACGGACACAGACAATAGGATGGTGAAGGCCTGCAGCGGGGCGGGATCTGGGTTGAGGAGTGCAATAGGGGATGGGGGGGTGGGGAGGGAAAGCCGGGGATATCTGTAATACTCTCAAGAGTAAAGATGAATAAATAAAAATTTAAATACAAACTGAAGAACCAATTGGGTGGGGCGGTGGCCCTGACTTTCTGCAGTGGCGGAGGCTGTGGCAGGAGCAGGGACATGGCCTGCAGGTCCTAGTGAAGCAGTCAGGCGCCTGAAAGTGAGGGGCACTTCTCAAGGGATTGCTGTTTGAGGAGCTAACAGCAAGACCGAAGGACCCTGGCCTCTGGGGTGGGGATGGGCAGGGCAGCACCAGGAAGGAGGCCTGGGCCAGGGCAGGGACCTTGGCACATGCTCTGCTGACCCAGACTGCGTTCGAAGCAGCACCCTGTTGTGCCGGGCCGGGATGACTGCACAGCGGTAGCAGCCCTGCAGCCCCTTATGAAGCTGCAGGTGGGGCTGTGACGATGGCCAGAGGGACCTGCGCCTCGATGGGAAGCGGAAGGGCAGAACCTAAGGTCAGGAGTATCTTGGTCTCCACAGCAGAGTTTTATGACACCCACAGGGCGTCCTGGTTTCTTCTCTCAGGGTTGGAGCCTGGTTCCTCTCCCCTGGCGGAGGGGTTGGGCCACTCTTCATGGAAGCGAGGCTGCTTGGAGCCCATGTGTTCAATGTTGCGACTGGGGTCAAGGGCTCCCCTGCTGCAGGAGAGGAGGGCCGCCCCCACCTCTGCTCATGAACCACCAGGACCCTGGACTACTCCAGTCTGGACCATCTCAACCTGCTGGCAGCCGGCCACCCCAATGGCCTAGAAGGCTGGAATGTACTGGCCTACCCTTAGAGCAAGGGGAGAGGCACAGCGTGGGTGGCCCGGCAGTGATGGAGAGGCCCAATGAAGCCATGAGCAGAGGCCCAAGTGGGGAGCCGCTCCTGCCCACCCAGGTGCTTTCTCCTGACCTTGAGAGAGGGCTGGCCGAGACTCCTGCAGCTGTCCCCTCTGCAGCAATGCCTGGATGCCTTTTGCACCCAGGGTCGGAACAGGCAGGCTAGCTGTGGCTAGGCCGCCAATGGGCTGGGAGAGGAGTGGCCATGGTGACACCCGACACCGGCTGCCCACTGGGCCGGTGGTCCAGCCTCCCAGGGCTTCGCGCCGGGAAGCGCACCCTGCGGCGGGTGTGGCTCCTCTCCAGGGCCTTCCTGCTGGTGCTCATCGCGTCACTGCTCTTCCCAGACTCCCACCACAGCGTGGCCACTCTGCCCTACGTGGGGGCACCCACGGGTGCAGCTGGCGCCCGGACACGCTGGCCTACAGCGCCCAGGCCAGGAGGGGCTCAGTGGCTAGACCTGTGCTGCTGCCGCTGTGTGGGCGAGGCCGGTGCTGCCTATGGGTTTGGCAGCTGCTTGGAGGGCGACCTTTCCCCTGTCGGAGGCGAGAGAACGTGGGTCTGCCCCCTGATGTCCAGAGCTGGTGGCTGGCGTTGCAGCCCCAGGTCAAGCCCCACC
>NW_005365953.1:717058-720964 GCF_000412655.1 Myotis brandtii
TCCGTCCGGTCCGGTGGCCGCGATGGCCGGCCGAGGAGGAGCCAGAGCCCTCCCCACTGCTCCTGCCCCCGCGGGACTGCAGGCCCCGCGTTCCTTTACGGGCGAGGCGTGATGGGTGAGTGTCCACCCACCAAGAGGTGCCCTCCTCCCGCTCCACCTTGGCCGCCCTGTAGGATGGCCTTCCTGGCCAGGGCGTGGAGGTCTCCGCAGGAGGCGCACTGTGTTCACCCCCGAGGAGGAGCCAGAGCCCTCCCCACTGCTCCTGCCCCCGCGGGACTGCAGGCCCCGCGTTCCTTTACGGGCGAGGCGTGATGGGTGAGTGTCCACCCACCAAGAGGTGCCCTCCTCCCGCTCCACCTTGGCCGCCCTGTAGGATGGCCTTCCTGGCCAGGGCGTGGAGGTCTCCGCAGGAGGCGCACTGTGTTCACCCCTCGCTCGGGCAGAACCGCCAGGGCCCGCCTCTGGGACCTGAGGGAATGGCGGGACAAGGAAGCCCCGCACAGCAAGCGTGAAGGGCTGCTCACTCCCTTGTGCCCTCGGCCCTCCTGTTCACTCGCCTTCAGTGTCTCCTGAGAGCCTGGCCGGTCTACCCGCTCTGGGGTCGATTGGGGCCCTGCTGCTTTACTTGTTCTTTCTTTCTCTCTCTCTCTCTCTCTCTCTCTCCTCTCTCATACACACACGCACCCCTTTGGCTGGCTCAAGGTATAGGGAGCCACACGTGGGAAAAAAGACTGGAGAGGGGAGCCCAACACCATCACCACAGAGAAGTAGGACATCTCTTGCTTGGGAGTGCAGTTTGCTTTGGGCGCATAATTTAGTCAGCCTGAAGCTACCAGGTTCTTTAAAAATTCTAAGCTGGCCGTGGAAATAGCTGGGAGCCTCGCCCAGGAGGAGTCGCTTGCACTTCTGCATGTCTCCTCCCTGCCCCTGAGTCCCGCCCCCACCTCCTGTACTAACTAACTTTCCATTTCCAGCTCTGGAATAGGCGAGGAAGCTAGCAACCAGGGATTACAACTGGAAGCTACTTGCATGAGCTAAACCCAGCTCAGTCCCTACAGGAAGCTGCTGACGGCATTTACCCTTCAAGGTTGGGGACGTTTAGGAGGGAAAGAGCTTCTGTGAAGCTTCCAAACACTAAAAGGACCCCACTGTCCAGCAGTGACCACACAAATACACCCTCCTTCCCAGTGAGCTGGCACCAAGCAGCCTCCTGGCCATTGGAGTAGCTCCTGCAGCTGGCTGGGGGAACAGAACCAGGGGAGTTTGGGGAGGCACTTGGCACACCCCAAAATTTAATATATTGAGAATTTAGTTTGAGACTGTCTCTTCCTCATTGCAAAAGTAGGTGGAATGAAAAATGGGGTGGATTTGGGGGACCTTTGGTGGATTGCCTCTCAGAGCCTCCCCCAAATATTAGAGAGCCAAGGCACCAGCAGCCATTCTTGCTGGTCTCATCTCAATGCTTCCTGAAGTGGCTGTTCTGAGTGTTTAAAGCATGAAAAAAAAAAAAAAAAACAGTTATGCCAAACAGTACATAACAAAACAGTTATTTCTTTTTTTTGTTCCTTTTTGTTTTGTTTAAAACATTAATAAATCCCTACCCATTCTAAAACAGGTAGGTCCGGCCCAGATCTCCTTTTCTGCAATAGTTTTTTTATTTTTATTTTCTTTTTTATTGAATTTACTAGAGGCCTGGTGCCCTTGGGGGATGTCCGACTGCTGGCTTAGGCCTGCTCCCCGTATCAGTCGGACATCCCCAGTGCTGCCGCCACTGCCACTGCACTCGCCAGCCGTGAGCCTGGCTTCTGGCCAAGCAGTGCTTCCCCTGTGGGAGCGCACTGACCACCAGGGGGCAGCTCCTGCGTTGAGCGTCTGCCCCCTGGTGGTCAGTGCGCGTCATAGTGACCAGTCGTTCCGCCGTTCAGTCAATTTGCATATTAGCCTTTTATTATATAGGATTGGGGTGACATTGGTTAATAAAATTATATGTGTTTCAGGTGTACAATTCTATAATACATCATCTGAATATTGTATCTTGTTTTCTTATTTAAACAAATGTGTTTTTCTTTGATTTTTTTATGAATTAAAAAGAATGAAAACACAAAAAAGAATCAGAGATAAAAAATATAATAACTGAAATGAAAAATAAACTAGAAGCAATCAATAGCAGATTAGATTATACAGAAGAACAGATTAGCAACCTGGAAGATAAAGTAGTGGAAATCACTTAAACAGAACAGCAAAAAGGTAAAAGAATCATAATGAAAATGAGGGCAGTTCAAGGGACTGCTGGGACAACACCAAAAAACTAACATTCACATTATAGGCATTCCAGAAAAAAAGAGAACAAAATGGGCAGGGGTAGACAGTTTAATTGAAGAAATAATGGTTGAAAACTTTCCCAACCCAGGTAAGAAAACCCAGGTCCAGGATGCACAGAGAGTTCCAAACAAGAGGAATCCAACAAGACTCAAACCAAGACATATTGCAATTAAAATGGCAAAAGGTAAAGAGACAATCTTAAAGGGAGCAAGAGAAAAACATCTAGTCAAAAACAAAGGAAACCCCATAAGGCTTTCAGCTGATTTCTCTACAGAAACTTTATAGGCCAGAAGGGAGTGGCGGGTTATATTTAAAGTGCTGAAAGAAAGGAACCTACAACCTAGAATACTCTGTTCAGAACTGAAGGAGAGATAAAGAGTTCCACAGATTAGCAAAACTCAAGGAGTTCATCACCACTAAACTGGCTTTACAAAAACATGCTAATGGTTTTCAGCAGAAAAGGTCATAACCAGAAATAAGAATATATGAGACAATTCTGTTTGCTCCACATCCACCCAACAGGTATCATCGGGCTCTGAATGTAGATTGCCACAGCAGCTATTCCAGTGATTCCCTTCATAACTGGAATAACTGTTGGTGATGTTCTTGCCATGTGCCACTGCCCTTTGGCAAGAGTGAGTCCAGAGTTTCTCTGGCCAGGAGCCTTCCCTGAGTGCTTAGCTTGGTGGAGCTTATCATTACCAAGGCTGGATTTTCTCTGGGCACAGTTCTTTACCAGGACTCTCAGTTTCCTTACGGCTGGTGAAATACCCGCTCGTTTGGGAAATCATAGTATCTGTACCATGGGCCCTCAGATCACTCACATCCAAACATTACTTTTTGCCCAACCAATGAATGCACTAAATATCTGCTTCAGTACTGGCAGCCTGCCATCCAGACAAACTGTACCGTTTTCTGTTCCTGCTCATTGGGGACATGCCTTGGCTACAATCAATGAAAATCTTTTCCGTTTTTTCCAGGCTGGTACTGGAAGTGGTATTTTGTGCTTATTTATATTGATCTGACTTTTAGTGAGGTTGAACTTTTTTATATATATATAGAGAGAGAGTATATCCACCTCTTGTATTTCTTCTTTTGTGAATTGGCTGTTCATTTATTTGACTCATTTTTCTGTTTGGAGACTTTTGTTGATTAATTTTTATAACAGTTTTACTAAGATTTTCACTTACTGTACAATTCATCCTTTGAAAATATACAATTCAGTGGTTTTTAGTATATTCACAGAGTTGTGCAACCATCACAATATCTACTTCCAGAGCATTTTCATTATCCCAGATAGAAACCCACTGCCCATTAGGAGTCACTCTGTCTCCACCAGCCAGAAAAACACTTTCTATCTTTATGGATTTATCTATTCTGGGCATTTCATATAAATGGAATCAGGAAAGAAAGAAAAAAGAAAATACATGAAAAGAAAAACCTCACCAGTAAAGGCAAATCTATCTATATAAAAAGCCAACAACCGGAATGACCGGTCACTATGATGCCCACTGCGGCCAGCGAACCTGCCCGATGGGGGATGGGGCCGGCAGGCCAACCCCCCGCGGCCCTTCCCCCCGGCCA
>NW_005365953.1:721701-722820 GCF_000412655.1 Myotis brandtii
TGCCCGCGGTCCCTCCCCCCAGCCAGCCCAGCCCTGATCAGGCCCGATCGGGATGGGCCAGCTGGCCAACCTCCCGCCATTTCCTCCTCCCAACAGGCCCAGCCCTGATCTGCCCTGATTGGGGCTGGCCAGCCAGACCCCACCTGTGCACGAATTGGTGCACTGGCCTCTAGTATGTGATAAACACAGTGAATCAGACACTTAAAAGACTAATATGGAGATTAAAAGACAAAGGAGCAAAACCAATAACTACAATAAGTAGCTAGGGGATACACAAAACAAAAACATCTAAAATATAACATTAGAAACATCTTTTAATTCAATAGAACCTTTGCTGTGCCATCTGGTGGACACACTGCCCTCTTGGGATCAAAGTCCTCAAAATGAGAGGCCAACATTACCAAAATGGAAAGCAAGTCTATAATAATAAAAGCGTAATATGCTAATTAGACTGGATGCCCGAACAGTGGAACGACCATCTGGAGAACCTTCTGGACAAAGTCGGGGCTGCGAGGGCCAACGCGGCTGCAAGGGCTAAGCCCCTTGCACGAATTTTGTGCATCTGGCCTCTAGTGTTCTATAAAAGAGTTATCCTATATAATAAAAGAGAAACATGCAAATTAGCCGTCCCTCTGCTACACTCAAGCCACGCCCACCGGCCATGCCCACCAACCAATTCGAGTGACTATGCAAATTATCTGCCAAAGATGGCGGTTAATTTGCATACAAAGGTGTCAAGCACCCCAGGAGGCGACGGCGGCCATGGCCTCGGGCTCCCAGGACTTTCGCCAGCCCCAGGAGGTGAGGCCGTAGCCACACCCGCGGGCTCCCAGGACTTTCACCAGTCGGGGAGGCACGGCCACCTGCACCTAGCCATGCCCGCAGACTCCCAGGACCTTTCCAGCGGAGAGCGGGAGGTTTGGAGGACTTGGCAGAGCAGGAGACCACTGGACATAGAGCAGAGCAAGAGAAAGGGCGGCTTGGAGGGCGCAGCTCCCTCTGTCACCCCAGCTTCCTCATCACAGCTGTGGAAACTGACAGCAGGGAGGAGGAAGTCCCACCCCCACAGAATCAGCCAGAATCAGCCATTGGTCAGACAGCTCTCAGCGGCCTGATAGC
>NW_005365953.1:722955-723991 GCF_000412655.1 Myotis brandtii
TCTGATCTTGAAAGAAGGCGGCACCTGCGACAGGATGTATCTGAACATCAGCTACTGGAAAAACGTTGCTCTGATGCCGAAAAACACCGGCGTTATTGACAGAAAATGTCTAAAGACCTTTGAAGTTGAAAGAAGGCTGTGGTGACAACAGAATATGTCGAGCAAACAGTCATCAACAAGTACTACCAATACTGGTAGGAACTGCCTTCTCAGCGAAAATGGAGTACATGAGGATGCAGTGCTTGAACATAGTTGTGGTGGAATGACTGTTCGGTGTGAATTTTGCCTATCACTAAATTTCTCAGATGAAAAACCATCCGATGGGAAATTTACTTGATGTTGTAGCAAAGGGAAAGTCTGTCCAAATGATATACATTTCCCAGATTACCCGGCGTATTTAAAAAGATTAATGACAAACGTAGATTCTGACAGTAAAAATTTCATGGAAAATATTTGTTCCATAAATAGTTCTTTTGCTTTTGCTTCCATGGGTGCAAATATTGCATCACCATCAGGATATAGGTCATACTGTTTTAGAATACACGGACCATCCGTACTGGAACTTTACATCCTTCGGATGGTGTTTCTCAGAAGTTTGTTCAACTCTATATTTTGGATACGGCCGAAGCTACAAGTAAAAGAATAGCAATGCCAGTAACCCAGGGCTGCTCAGAAAGACTCATGATCAACATCAACAACCTCATGCATGAAATCAATGAATTAACAAAATCGTACAAGATGCTACATGAGGTAGAAAAGGAAGCCCAATCTGAATCAGCAGCAAAAGGTATTGCTCCCACAGAAGTAACAATGGCGATTTAATGCAATCGTAACAGTGATCCGGGTAGATATAATTCTCCCCGTGTAATCAAGGGTGCTGTCATATTCAGAAACAAAGATGGAGAACCTCCTTTTGAAAGGGACTTGCTCATTCATTGTAAACCAGATCCCAATAATCCAAATGCCACTAAAATGAAACAAATCAATATCCTGTTTCCTACATTAGATGCAATGACATATCCTATTCTTTTTCCAC
>NW_005365953.1:726281-729330 GCF_000412655.1 Myotis brandtii
CCCCAATCGGCCCTACCCTGAGCGTGACTAGGGGTGGCATCGCAACCTCCCGATACGCCCTGCTTTGTGCATGACAGGGGGCGGCGCCCCAACTCCCCAATCGGCCCTGCTCTGAGCCTGACCAGGGGCTGCACCTAGGGATTGGGCCTGCCCTCTGCCACCCAGGAGCAGGCCTAAGCCAGCAGGTCGTTATCTCCCGAGGGGTCCCAGACTGCGAGAGGGCACAGGCCGGGCTGAGGGACCCCCCCTTCCCCCCCGAGTGCACAAATTTTTGTGCACCGGGCCTCTAGTCCTATCTAATAAAATAGTAATATGCAAATTAGCTGTCACTGCATCACCAAGATGGTGGCGCCCAGTCCCCTCAGCCCGCCGCTGAAGTGTCCAGGCCTGTTGGCCAGGCAGGTGGCGGGGGAGGCAGGGGGAGGGACTGAGTGGTGAGGCTGCTGGAGTGTCTGGGCCTGTCATCCAGCCTGGGGCCGCGGGGGCAAGTAGCGAGGCACAATCCGCCCACTCTGGCGGCCAATCCAGCCTCACTGCTCCACTGCCGATGGAGTGTCCGGAGGCAGCGGACACGGGAGCAGAGCCAAGGCAGCAGACATGGGAGGGAGTGAGGCAACAGAGAAGGGCAGGCTTCGCTCCCTTCTCTGCTTCGCTCTGGCCGCAGTAAGCCCTATTCTTGCAGGAATCTTCCTGTAACTGGCCTCTAGTTAGGTATAATAGTGAGAGAATCCACTACCACTTTTACCGTTTGATTCCCAAATTATATCTCCTGGACATGGGGGAGACAGCACCATATAATGGTCTCTAATTCAAAGAATATGCCATGTGCTTTAAGACAGAACTCTATTCTTTTAGGGTGTTATCTCCCATTTAGCACTGTAACTGAGCTTGCAGGAAGTTATTTCTCCATTTAACTAAGCCAGCCTCTTCTGGGTGATGTGTGATGTGATAAGATCAGTTAATTCAATAAGGGTGATCTCATTGCTTTATTTCCTTTGCAGTGAAATGAGTACATTGATCAGAAGCAGTGCTATGTTAAAATGCCATAGGGGTAGATCAGTGATTTTGTGAGTCTATGAATGTTTTTGTCAGAAATATTAGGAATAGCCCTGACCGGTTTGGCTCAGTGGATAGAGCGTCGGCCTGTGGACTGATGAGTCCCAGGTTCGATTCCGGTCAAGGGCATGTACCTTGGTTACTTTGGTAGCTGAATCGATGTTTCTAACTCTCTATCCCTCTCCCTTCTTCTCTGTTAAAAAAATAAACACAATATTTTTTTTAAAGAAATATTAGGAATAGAGAAGGCAAATATATATGCAGAATATTTATTTATTCTAGTAAGGATGAATCTCTGCCCCTTCCATAATAACCTCCCATTTAGTTGCTTCCCTAGAGACTGGTGAAGCAGGAACTAAATGTTGGTCTCTGCTGTTGGTAGATTAGAAATTAAGCTGTATCATTGATAAAAGTGAGGCCATGCTGTTGAGTCCATGTATAGCCGTCATCTCTGCCGCCACAGCTATTTTGTTCATGGACCCATTGAAGAAACCCTGGTGTGGGCGGGGATATCCAAAGAGCACATCATTTTGTCCACCTGGTTATTAAGAGCCTCCTCTGCAGTAGATACCTATTGGCAAACATCCCCAGGGGACAAAAGTAGCTTCTACATCCTGCGTCCTTTTTAAAAAATATGCATATATGTTTTTGTTGATTTTAGAGAGCGGAAGGGAGAAGAAAGAAAAATGTCAATGATGAGAGAGAATCATTTGATCGGCTGCTTCCTATATGCCCCCTACTGGAGATCAAGCCTGTAACCCAGGCATATGCCCTGACAGGGAATCACTTCCTGGTTCATGGGTCCATGCTCAACCACTGGGCCACACCAGCCAGGCCCTCCTGTGCCCCTTTGAGACATCCATCCACATATCTCTTCTCCAGACTTCTTTGTTATTAATCTTCCAAGTCTGTTAGATATAGCCTGTTAGGTACTGGCCATGAGTAATGTAATTTATTTTTGGCCACCTCTCACTCCAGACAAAGTGAACAACCAAAATACCACTTAGGGTTCCAACCAATGGTAAGACTTTCCTTCACCGCTGTCCTTCAGAGTCACCCCTATGTCAAACTAGTGATATTAGGTGACACCAGAATATCATGCAGATCTATTTGTACACCAGACTCAAGGATTTCCTTCTGCAGTCAAGTGGCTGTAAGGAACTTCCCAAGAGGCCGAAAGACCTCTGAGGTCTGTACTGACTGTATATTAGCAGAGCCTTTCGAGTCTTTCAGTGACTGCCTGCTCCCTGGAGCACACTGAGAGTTCACTGGCTACTTCTCTAGGAGCCGCAGTGGGTGGTTTTGACAGGTCTTGAAGAACACCGGCACCCGCTCAAGGCATCTACCCCAGATGTGGAAATCTCAGCATGGCAGGCCTGACCAACTCGACCAAAAGTAACCACCCTGGATGATCAGATCTTAAATTCCTAACTGGAGTCTATCTCTCCCTTCCACTTTTTATCCAATCCTAGAGCTTCCCACCTAACCGCGACCTCCTGGTTCATAGGTCAATGCTCAACCACTGAGCCACGCCAGCCGGGCTACTATCCTATACCCAGCAATGTGAACGACGTATGTCTCTCCATCTTACTTTTTATTTAACCCCAGAGGTTTCCCGCGTTGCTTTCTCCCGCGGACTTCATCTACCACCAGTGGATTTCATGCACCCTCCTTACATCTCCTTTGATTCTAATGTATAAAATAAACTGCAGAATTGCCATTTTGCAGGGCTTTTTCTCAAATCCATTGAGATTTTGCTTCTAGGTATGTCCACAAAATTGGACTCAAACTCTTATAAAAACTTTTCTACAAGTTTGGTCACTCTCTCCTTGACAACTCCGTACTCTAAGCTGGAGCTTATCACAACTCCCTCCCACCCTCCAAACGCTGGCACAATAGGGTCTTGACCAGGAGAAAACAGCATCACCAGCACCATCACAAAAACTGGCGGCCGTCAGGGACCTTGGCGCACGCGGAGGGGAGGAGGGGAGGA
>NW_005365953.1:729619-736542 GCF_000412655.1 Myotis brandtii
CCCGGTGCGTCACGAGCCCCCCTCTTCCTGCGCTGTCTCTACCTGGTGGGCTTCCTGGTGAGTGCGGCCGCCCGCGCAGACTGCTGACCTGATCAGGTGCTTTCTCTGGAAGCTCCGGGGCTTGGGTTAGCCTCAGAGGGCACCAGGTTAGACCCCTGTCTGGGAGTTTTGGCTGAGAAACATTTCAGAGCCAAGGTTCAGATAGAAGCACACACACAACTTTATTTTAATGAGTAACCACAGGCCCGGGAGGAAAGGTCCGGAAGCGGCCTGAACCTATGACCAGCGATGTGATAGGTCAGGAGTCCTAACCGCCGGGCCAGTGACCTGCTAGGAGCGGACAAGGCCACCGGGGGCAGGTCCCACCTGTGAGACTTGCCCTTCGCGGCGCCCCTGGCGACCTTCCCCCCAGGCTCCTGACTGTCCCTGCTCCGCCGGTCTAACTGCCTGCAAGGCTCAGCCAGGGCTGCGCACCTAGATCCGCTGGTGCCGGTGCTGCCTCCCTGCCAATCAGGCCTCCTGCTTCCCCATCACCCCTGCATTCTGACTTGGCCCCAGCACTGATGGCCCTGGAGCTTTCCCTGGGCCCGGGCCGCCCTGGTGGTGAAGACTCCCGAGCCTCAGGTGTGGCTCTGGACCTCGCCTCCGCAGAGGTTGAGCCCAGGTGTTCACTGACGTGGCAGGTGCCAGGCGTGCGAGGTGGAGAGCAGGCTTCCTGGGCAAGCCTGGGAGAGCCCCCTGCAGGGGCTGCCTCGGGAACACACAGGTCTTTTTACCATCCGGGGCTGGGGAGTTGCTGTTGATGAGCCCGCTTGGCACGTTTCCATCAGGGTTCCTGGTACACCGGATGTTTACAAATGCAAGTCACCGTGAATTATACACTTCTCCCTTTTGACAGACTGTTTACATGTTGTGGGGTGCAGGGCTTTGTCACAACTCGTGTGTGTGTTCTGGTTTAATAGGACAGTTAACAATGTCCATGTCTAATGGACAGCTTAGAAAGCCGAGTATATGGTAAGGTAAATTCATTCATCCACCCACTCATTTATTGTTCGTGGGATTCCTGGATACCTGCTGTGTGTTAGGTGTGTGGAGCTCCCATTGCTATATGTACAACCTGTGCCTGGGAGAGTTTTCACCCTTACTGGGAAGCTTGTGTTTTAGTTTGGGACCACTATCTGTAGGAAGCCCAGATCCACCTTTTCATGCCTGTTTCCAAGTTTAGACAGTTCAGTTGCCCTGGTTGTGAGCTAACCCGGCTTGGGACAGAGACCCAGTAGGATTTTCTCGTTTGGGCCCCAAATGGTCTCGACAACAAAAGGTGCCTCTCTGGAGTCCGGACCTGAGTCACACTGAGCTGGGTGAGGACCCAGAGGCTGTTGAGTCTGCCTCCCCTCATCAGTGGGAGGTACTCCACAGCCCCGAAGGCTGAGGTTGAATTCACAGTTGTTAAGACAATGGAAGCATATTTCCCACATTGCTGTGAGCACAGAGCTGAGAGCCCTCAGGGGGCAGCTTTACTGAGGGATCCCAGCCTCCCACTAATACTGCAGCCACCCCCAGGCTTAATGCCTTTGAGCTCAGAGCCTGGCACTTCCTCTGACCCAGTGTCTCTCTTAGCTCATACTGAGGATGCAGGCTCCTCTTCCCCTGCCAGTCCAGTCACCCAAAATCCAGAACCAGGGAGTGTGAGTGGCTCTTCAAATCTGGAAAGGGGGCTGGCCACCAAATACCTTCTGGTAGAAGATGGGGGCCCCGGCTACTGCTCCCCTATCTCAGATGGCATTCCGATCTGGTCCTGCAGGTGGACAGGGTTTGGACCCTCATCTAGAAAGTCCACCAGAATTCAGAGAATATTTTGGGATGTAAAAGCTTAATTTTAATAATTAACTCAAGAGCATCATCAGGTCTCTAATATCTTCAGGGGGAAATGTAAGATTTCCCCAAAGTTAAAAGTCGGGATTTTTTAAATGGAAAGTGTTGTTAACAAAATATATGCAACTTGAAGCACCTAATGACTGTGTTAGGTAACAGCTAAGGAATATTATACATATCTTAGTTATGATTTTTAATACAGAGATGTGAAGACCCCTAAGACTTTTGGGAAAATGATTTCCAATGGGAGAGGAAATGAACAAGTTAATTCATTTGCGCAAATGTTCTGTTTTCAGCTCTCTGTCTGCTAGGTTTTAGCTGGTGTAGAAAGGGAGTCTAAGATGAGGTCGTTCGTGGTCAGCACCCTAAGGTGCTGCTGGGACCTCCGATTTCAGTCTCTTCTTCCCTCCAGGTGCTGGGAGATTTGTATTTCATTTCATCACCTTCAGTCAGGTGAGGATTCATTTTTAAAAGATCCCCAGACTCTGTGATGTAGTCGCCGGTTTGCACTGAGAGCTGGGTGCTCTGTGGAAGGGTGAGTGGCCCCTTCGCTCCTGGTTTCCAGGTCCCAGCTTTGAAGTTGCCTTTTCTGTCAAACTGGAAGACAGTTTTAGAGCAGCACTTCCTCAGAGGAAGGAGCGACAGCCAGCCTCCTTGGGAAAAGATGATATTTTTCAGGCTCACAAAGTACTAAAATAGTATGATCACCATTATTGCTTATGAGTCTGTGTCTTTATATCTATCTTCCATAGATGTCGGCCTACCTACTGAAATACTTCTCTCCCAGTACTTATTTAGAATAACCATTCCAATATTAAATACAAACAGTACTGGGGATATTTTTTGAAAACATATCTTGTTGGATAGTTGAGTTTCCTTGTACTAAAGATCCAGAAAATGTATTTTGAGTCTTAAATGATATAAAACATCAGTAGGCTGATGGGACAAAGCTAACAGTAACCCCCGCCCCCTGCCAAATTTGGCTCAGACTCAAAAGAAATTTTAAGTGCATTAGTTTCCCCTTACCAGTAGCTTTGCTTTCCATGATTTCAGTTATCTGTGGTCAATGTTGGTCCACAAAATTTAAGTGGAAAAATCCAGAAGTAAATTGCACGCAGTTTAAAACCTCCCGCCACCCCTCTTCATCCAGGCCTAGCCATGAATCATCCCATTGTCTTGTGTATCCCCGTTGGACACTGCACCTTTCCGTTAGTCACTTGGTAGCCTTCTCGGTTATCAGAATGACACAGTGCTTATGGTCAGGTCTCTGTCATAGTGGCCCAGTGCTAGGTCACAATGCCCACATCTCTCCTCACGTCATCTCCTCACATAGCATTGCACCATCTCACAGCAGCACAGGAAGAAGGGTGGGTACAGAGCCATCAGATGTTTATAGAGAGACAACATCACATAACCTTCATTATGATGTATTGTTATCCTTGTTCTGCTTTATTAGTTATTGTTGTTCATCTCTTACTGGGCCTAATTTAGAAATTAAACTTGATCATAGGAATGCATGGATAGGAAAACATCTACTAGTAAGTGTGGGCACTCTGGTTTCAGGCCCTCTTGGGATGCACCCCCCATGGATAAGAGAGGACTACCGTAATCTTAAAATCAAAATAGTGCGCCATAGTTCTGGTAGTGTAGGTTTATGAGCTATTTAAGGTCACTGGATATTATATTTATATGGCCATCTAAAGCTGTAACCATGGGAAGAACACTGAAAAGTGTATTGAGAAGTTTATGTTTCTATAATTAGATGAATATACTGCTACCAAGAGAGTCAGGGAGTGAGAGATGAATTATTGGCTGGAAAAAAATATATTATTTCAAGTATTTCTGTTCAGGGTTACAAGAAAAGAAATTCAGGTTGACTGTAAAAGACACTATGTGTGCTATGTGTTTTTTTTCCTCTCCTAAACCAGTTGTAGCGAGTAACCAAGTGAAGTAGGAATGAGAACGACATTTAAAGGAAAAATAAACAATCTGTTAAAAAAAGAAGGATCAGTACTTACTCTCAGAACTGAAGAGAAAATATGTTTGAACTTGTATTGTGTGTCAGCTCTTCAGTCGCTGTCTCAGTGTGCATCATGTTTCTGCCAGGCAGGTAGAAACCCTCATTTTTCACAGGTGACCGCAGTGATGCTTGGTAGCGTTAAATAACTTCCCCGGGACACAGGCTTCTTAGTAAGTGGTGGAGCTGGAGCTGGAACTGAGAACGGTCTTTCTGATCCCAGAGCGCGCACTCTCTGTGACGTAGCTGCAGTGTGGCCTTTCGTTAATCCACCAGCCTCTTGCTTCACTGCGACTTTCTTTTCAGGCTGTAAACCACAGATCAGTTACCTTCCCTAACTGCAGGAGGAAATGCGTATTACTAAGTATGTGCTGCTTTGTCAAGAAATATACATCACCCCTACCTCCTTTCTCACTTGACTGCTCACAAAAATTGTTTTGTTTTCTTATTGGAGAGACTTCTGGTAGCACATCCTTCTTGAATATTAAAGATCAGTTACAGAGACGCTAAAGTTAACATGGATTCTAGGTCAGGATGGCCCGCACATTTACGGGAGCCTCTGCTACAGCATATTGTATTTGGATTCTGATAACTTGGCCCTGATGAGTATAGCATATATGGAATGCACTTACGGTTTCTTATTTGCTCAGTTTTAGTTGGTGGTTTTATTTGGAAAATCAGTGTGTAGTTAGGATCACCACTTTAAAAACACCTAGACTGTTTCTCATTAGAGTTAATCAGTGCTTTGTTGTTCAGGATCTGTTTGGTGTCAGCATGGTAGTGCCTTTATTGAGCCTTCACGTCAAGTCTCTTGGAGCAAGTCCCACCGTTGCTGGAATAGCAGGTGAGTGAATGCACTGCACATTTTCAGAGCACAGCATTTTACATCCCTGGACTGAGCACCTGAAAGCAGATCAGTCTCATAGCTAAATGCTGCCCCAAATTAAATTGAAAGTGCTATGAAATGAATTTCAGATATTTCACTCATCTTGTCCTAGACCACCTGTGTTCTGAGAAGCTTTGAGACGTGCAGAAAGGGGGCGTGGGCTGAGCCTTCCCAAAGCAGCTGCAGGCTTCCCGCGCCAGCGCCAGCACACGCGAGTGCTGTGAGGTGTTGCCACCTGTGCGCCGGTCTCCAGCCAGGAGTCACTGATGCTCCAGAGAGGCAGGAGCTAGCAGGGCTTTGACTGCTAATGAAAAATTAAGACTTCTAGTCCTTGATCATTCACAAGCTCAATAAGCAGGTGTTTGGGGGCAGTTTTGAACATAATATTCAGTAAGCGCTGGCCCATGCCAGCATTGTATTTCCCTCAGAAAGGGTATCTGGAATTATACTGGACCAGCTGGCAGCACAAGGGTTTTATTTACGAGACATGTTATGTGATATAATGGAGGTCAAAGCACTCTATAAACTTTGTAAGTTCTTCATAAAATGAAGGCATCCTGAGAAAACAATGTGTGTGCATGTGCCGATGTTAACATTGAAGACGTGGATTCGGTTCTGCTCCCCTGGGCTCTGCATCGTCTCCGGGGAACCTCACACGGAGGAAGGACTGTCTCAAGGTCCTAAGGGATCTTGCCTTTAGTCTCTCTTCTGCTTACTTTTCATTTTATTTTGAAGACCTTTTATTGATAATTAGATTACTTACACTCTTCCAATTGAAAAGAAAAATGTGGGGTAATTTCTTTTTTTAAAATGATCTTTTTTTTCCTAATGTTTTTCTGTTAATTTCTGTGCAGCCGTTATCCCGTTGTCCAGTTCTGTGAGGGTCTGGCTGATTTTGCTCTTGGTGTTGATGTTTTTTGCAGGCTCCTCCTACGGCATCTTGCAGCTCTTTTCTAGCACACTGGTGGTAAGTTCCCTTCCGTCTGGCAATGAGTCTCGCAAGCAGGCTCTGCCCTCTGAGTGTACGCAGTGCGGCTGCTGCGAAGTCGGGGCTGGAGGCTTCCAGAAGTGGACGTGCAGATGATTGGGAGATCCCTGCGTTAGATCAGAAGGTCCCTCAGGCACCTCTCTTCCTCATTGGACAGCCGCGAAGACCTAGGCGTACCAGAGTCGATGGCTTCTGGAAGGAGCACATTGAGTCAGAACGAGAGCCCACTTTTACACTGTACCATGTCCATCCCATGATTCCCTGCTGACTTTTGACTGGGAAAGAGAATGGTTATTACCAATTTTAGCATTTGTTTCAATTAATTGACAGTAATCAAATCCAGTCATGCTTCTAGGATTCTGTTTGAAGTTGTACGTCTTGAACCATGCGGTTTATTAATTCTAAAACTGAAGTGTACAGACAGGAGCCATTTGGAGGTTTGAAGTCTGTCTACAGCGTGGGGTGGAAATAGCCAGAGCTGCGCATGTCACGCCCACTGCCCACTCGTTGTTTGAATTTCGGAATTCTTAGCTGAGCTTCCCCTTCTCCTTTCTGAACCGCCCTGGCCTTAGCCTCGGTGTCCAGTGGTCCAGGAAGGCCAGGCAAAACCGCCAGGCTAGTCCACGGACTGGCCAGCTGTGACCTTGGTTAGTGAACACGGAGTATGGAACCATGCTTCCCAAGAGCGGCTTACACGTAAAATGTGTTTTAAAAAGAAAAGAAATTTGGTCCGATTTTGTAATGAATTCTTTGGTAAGTAAATAGCTACTCCCTGATTTATCTGGTTTTCAAGTCTTTCATAGATTAAATTTGTATAACAATAACAATTTTATTCTCATTTAACCTTTACAATGACCCAGCAAAGCATTCGTCTCCCTTCATCATACAGGAGGAAATGAAGACTCGCAAACGTGAGATAATTTGAGAAAGTGACCTCATCTTGTCCCCAGACTTTAAGCCTGGGCTCTTTTCTCCCTAGAAGTCTCAGCCTTAAAGATCCAAAAAAGTAAATAGATAACCGGCCTCGGGCTGCACAGGGGACGTGGGCTTGCTTGTGGGCAGCACTGGTCCCCGTGAAGGAATTTGCGTGTGCTTAGTGAGCCGCTTTTCTTTTACCTGGAAACTCACTGCCCAGACACGCAAGTGTGTATGTTATA
>NW_005365953.1:736584-746847 GCF_000412655.1 Myotis brandtii
TGCCTCCTGCTGGCACTGATGGTCTGAGTGAAGGCGGGCTTGTCGGAGCCCTGGCAGTGGGAGCAGTTGGTGACTGAAACTTGATCACAGCCATGGCCCAACCCTCTTTCTCAAGTAAGCCTTTGCTTTATCCTGTTTGCACTTACAAAGCACATTTCATAAACCTTCTAGCCGTAATGTCTGTGTAGAAACTCCTTAGAAATCATTCACGTGAAATGCCAAATAAACATTTTCTTGTCAACCAGTGCTTTTATAAATCTTTAATAAGTTTTTTAGAAACATTTTAATTTGAAAAAGAAGTCCTTATGAAGAAAATTATGTGTCAGATTTGACTAATAATTTTAATAGATCTATTTTAATAAAAATGAGTAGCGTCTATTAAGTACTTACTACGTGTCAGACCCTGTGCTGAGCACTTGATTGCATTCAGCCCTCATCCTAACTGCTCTCAGCCACGTCGAGGAGGCCCTGCGTCTTTGATGACGGATTTTACATAAAGCACCGAGCCAGTGTGGAGGGGAAAGACCTCCAGGGCAGACACTACTACTGTTCCTAATTTACAGATGGAGCCAGGGCTCGCCATGTGCTGCCATGTGGAATGTGTCTGGCATGTGCTAAGAGTTCAGGGTTGCATCCAGACAGCCTCGCGCAGGGCCCTGGTGTTCCTGCCAGATCACACCACTGCCCTGCGAGCGCAGGAGGAAAGTGTGGACAATTTTTAAATCCATTGAAATGGGAACTAGGGAAAAAGTTGACAGTATTTAGAATATTTACCCTTGAATTTTTTATAAAGGAATTTTATAACCACGTATGGCCACTTTTTGTAAAAAGATCTTTTGTATGTTTTTTTAGAAAAATATAAACACATAAATATAAAAGTGGAGGAAGGGCAGGAACAGAGGTGGTTGCTGCTGGCAAGACAGAGACAGGCTCCGGTATGGGTGTCGCGGCTACTTGGAGAGGGTGGGGGAGTCGTTGAGCAGCCTGAGGGGTAAGGAAGCAGGAGGCTATAGACCACCTTCCAGCCAGCGCCAGGCCACGTGGCCGGAGCCCTGCCCTTGACCTTTCTCCGACAGAGCTCCGTTGCTCTGAGAGTGTTCAGTGATTTTCATTCTGACACTTCTTTCAAACAAAGCCTCACCCAGAACCTGGGTACATAAGCCGGCTCAGTGTGGCAGCGCTGTAGCCGGGCTGGGCTCCTCCGTCAGGCGTGTGTCTCTCTGCACGGAACTTCCAACGTGTAAAGAGGAAAGCGTGCAGCTGACCGCCAGGCTGTCAAGCGTCTGAGGGGCTGCAGGAGACCAGCGTGCATCGTCTTGCCCAGCTCTCCTTCCTAGCAGCGGCTCAGCCTCCTGCATGGTGGGCAGTTTTCAGCAGGAGAGAGGAAAGGAGGAAGAGGAGACTGCCAGTACCCTCTCCCACCTCTAAAGAACTTTCTCAGAAGCCTCGCCAATGGCTTCTGGTTGCATCTCTGAAGGCCAGGCCTCCAGCTACAGGGAGGTGTATTTTGGTTTAGCTGTTGCTGTGAGACTGAACACAGCGAAGTGAAGGATGAGCTGGGAAGGCGGCCCTTTGCTCCTGAGGCATCTGTGACCCTCCCCGCACCACCCCCCAGACTCCACATCAAACTAAAAAGCCTCTGCACAGCAAAAGAAACAACCGTGATGGAAAAGGCCACTCGGATGGAAACAAATACTTGCAAACCATATATCTGATAAGGATTAATATTCAAAACATATACAGACCTTATACAACTGAATAGCAGAAAAAGAAATAATCCAATGAAGAAGTTGGCAAAGGATCTGAATAAATGGTAAAGGTGTTCAACATCACTAATCATTAGGGAAATGCAAATCAAAACTGCAAGGAGACATCACTGCACACCTGTTAGGATGGCTGTCACCTAAAACACAAGGCAGGTGATGGTGAGGATGTGGAGGAAAGGAAACCCGCGGCACTGTTGGTGGGAATGCAGATTGATGCAGCCACCATGGGAAACGGTATGGAGGTTGCTCAAGAAATTAAAAATAGAACACGTATATGACCCAGCAATTCTATTGTATATCCGAAGGAAATGCAGTCACTGTGGAAGAGATCCCTTCACCCCCATGTTCACTGCAGCTATATTTACAACAGGCAAGACAGGGAACCAACTTTTGTCCATCAAGAGATGAATGGGTGAAGAAAATGTGGTCTGTGTGCACACAGTGGGAGCTATTGGTCATGAAAAGAAGGGCATCCTGCCATCTGTGACCACATGATGGGCCTCAGGGCTTTCTGCTAAGTGAAGACGACCGAGGAAGACAACTGCTGTATGACCTCACTTACATGTTGAATCTAAAAGCAAAGTCATTTTTGAATGAGATTTTTAACAAAGATCAGATTTGTGATAAGCAAAGGCAGGCGTGAGCAAATTGAGTGAAGGTGTTCAAAAGGTACAAACTTCAGTTATAAGTAAGTACTAGGGATGTACTGTGCAGCATGGTGACTAGTTAACATTGCTGAATGATGTATTTGAAAGTTGTTATGAGGAAATTCTAAAAGTTCTCATCACAAGGAAAAAACATTTTTTCATTTTTATTTATACCTATTTAAGATAATGGGTGTTAATTAAATTTATTATGGGAATCATTTTGCAGTATATCTAAGTCATATGGGTTGACAAAATTAATAAGCCCCGGCCTGTGTTGATAAATGGTTAAAGCATCGCCTGCATACCAAAGGGTTGCAGGTTCGATTCCTAGTCAAGGTTACATGCCTGGGTTCCAGGTTCGCTCCCCACCCTTAGTCAGGGCATGTGTGGGAAGCAACCAGTCGATGTGTCTCTTACATTGATGTTTTTCTTCTCTGTTTCCCCCCACCTCCCTTTGCATTCCCTCCCTTCCACTCTCTCTGAAAAGCAATGGGAAAAATACCCTCAGGTGAAGATTAACAGACCAAAAAAATTAATGATAAAATCCATGGTTGTCATGATGGTAGAAAATAGACACTCTTAAGCAAAAAAAAAAAGGGGGGGGGCAGATTTTTAATGGCATAATGTTTGAGATTTATTGTTAAATGGAAAAGCAAGTTACAAAATACAGTATGCTATATTTTGTTAGAAATATCATTTGTAGATTTGGGGATTGTGAAGCATTTTTATATTTTTGTTTTTTAGTGTTTCCTAAATTTCTAAACTGAATATTGTTACTGAGGAGTTGAGATGTGTAAAGCGATAACGAAGATAAAAATGAGCCTTGGCTGGTGTGTCTAGGTGGTTAGAGCATCCCCACTGAAGGGTCATGGGTTCAAATCTTGATGAAGGGCTTGACCTGGGTTGCAGGTTCAAACCCCAGCCCTGGGGTGTGCAGGACGCAACCAATCAGCAGGTTGCAGGTTTGGTCCCCATTTAGGGCTCGTATGGGAGGCAGATGATTGATGTTTCTCTCTCTCCCTCCCTCCCTCCCTCTCTAAAAATCAATGAAACATCCTTGGGTGAGGATTTAGAAAGAAAAAAAAGAGAGAGAGAGAGAAAGCTATGTTGTATTTTCCACTCAACTTGTGGAAGACCAAAGAAAATACTCTGACAAGTGGCATAATAGAATTGAGCATTTAAGGATCTTAGCCCAAATTCCCTGCTGGTTCCCACTGGCTTGCATTTGGGGGGCATTTCCAAGGTGGTGATTTTATGGTGAATCAAGGACGGTCTGTGCTTCTTGCTTCCTCAGGGCTGCTGGAGTGATGTGATTGGAAGACGGCTTTCCTTGCTGGTGTGCATTCTCTGCAGTGCCCTGGGTTATCTTATTCTTGGAGCCTCTACCAACATGTTCCTGTTTGTCCTCGCTAGAGTCTCTGTGGGTGAGTGCTTGCCCGTCTGTGTTTTCCTTCAAAATAAGTCACTTGTATGTATATGCATAGAGAAAACCTGTCCCTGCTGGTCAATGCCTCTGACTAGAGCTTATGTGTAGAGGGCATAATGGCGACACAAATTAGAGCTGTCACACCACCATCAGTCAGGCTCTGCTGACTTGTCCAGAGTTTCAGACCTCGTGTGTGATGGAGCCGGAGCCAGCGCCCCGTGTCTGTCACAGTGACAGCTCTGCTGCTGCGGCGGTGCCTCGCTCCTTCCTGTTCATCTCTCTCAAGCAGGATAATCTGTTAAATGTCTCCAACCAGCACTGACTGCTATTCTGTCCCTCAGCGAGCTTATAGTTTTGAAGTTGGGCTTCCTGATTTCAAATGGATACTGACCACTATAGCTTTCCTGCCGCCTTCTGTAAAGCTGGCCGTTGCTTTGTGGGGGAATGCTCAGTGGTTAGTTTTGTCTCCAGACTGCTCCTGAATGTTTCTTCCATTTTTGAAATAGCTTTTATTTTGTCCGTCCATTAAAATATTTTTCCATTCTTTGAAATACTACCTGTGAGTGCTAGGTGTTGAGATGGGTAGGTCGTTACTCTTAATTCCCTCTTTGCCCTTCTTGGTGACTAGAGCCCTGGACTTTCTGTTTCTTTCTCACCTTACTCATGAGAGCACTGACAGATTCTGCTACCCTGATGGGCAAGTCTTCTCTGTTCACCCTCCAAAATCCATGCTGAGTTGTTGTTTACTTAAGAAAATGGTTTATGAATGCCTTTGCTCTAAATGTGATCAATCATTCCAATAAGCTCCACCATCACACATAAAATCCAAATGACAGCTGTTTCATGTGCACCTGGTGTCCACATTATTTTATGTTCTTAGTTTGGTTGCAGTGTGTCCTTGTACAATATAATACACTCCACCATTCACTGGTAAGGCTGTTTAAATTCAAAAGAAACAGATGAGAGATAAATAGTGTAACTGGAACCAAGATTTGATCACCTGCTGCCAAGAAAGCCAAATTTGTGAGACATGTGCTGGTGAAAAAGGAAAGTGGTTGTTTCAACTGCTAGACGCCTGAGAAGACGGGGAACTCTTGTCACAAAGCCCATTGCAACATCTCAGTGCGGCCGAGGTTTTTATAAGGAGGGAGAGGGAACGCAGAACAAAGAAATCAAGGGGAAGGGGTGGAAAAGTTCTCCGTGTGAGGCCAGCACAGGCCGTGCCGATAAGGACCTTGAAACTGGTCACGTGATGGTCTGTGTGCATCATCCTGGTCTTCGTCGTCCTGGGTCTGTGTCATCTGGTTCTATGGTTGACGGTCAGCAAATGGCCCAGAACTGGGGTGACTGGAGATCGGGGTCTGCATCTTCTGAAGTTAGTTCCTAGGATTCTTACGCAAACATGCTGTTCATCTCCAAGCTACATATTAGTCAGAGTCAGCATTCACAGAGACAGTCACAAGAATGGTGGGGCGGGTTACAATACTACCACTCTTACAATACCACCTGTATATTTGTTACAAAATGTGTAGAGATTTATGTGGAGGATGATAATGTTAATATAAACCAACCTGGTTTGAGTAGTGACATGCAACTGCTTCCTTCAGGGAGCTCACTGGGAACCAGTGCCCATCCCGGTTAGGAGCAACCAGCCAGGCCTGCCAGCAGCATTTATTAGTGGGACCTACGATGCCTTAATCAAAACAGTGGGCAACCGAGGTCACCAGAATTCACCAGTCTGTTTGTGAGTGTGTTTGTTCAATGTGTGGGTGCCTACAAGTCAAATACATCAGTAGAAGGAAAGTCATATCGCAGCTTTCAATTTGTATAGTTTTTCAATTTGTACAGTTTCACAAGCCTCTTGCTGGTAGAAAATCAGTGGTATCATATCTTTATGTTTTTACTCCCTGTCATTCCGCTCTGTTTCTTTCCATAGCACTTAACTTATATGGAAGCTCTGTGAGGACAGGACATTTGTCTTTTTCCTGCCTTTCTGTTCTTTCTGTTCCTTGCATCACCCTCAGGGTCAAGGTTCGTGCTGGACAGACAGTAGGCATGCAGAAAATGTTTATTCCGAGTTTACGAATAATGAAGGATAACTTTCTGTATAGAAGCCACCGTGAATTGTACTTGGATAGCGGAGAGGACCGGAGACATGGGATGTCCTGATGGGAGGTTCGGGGAAGCTGAGGATTCAGGAGCTTGGTTGCCAGGGACAGGGTGGCCAACCAGGATGGTGGGCTGAACCAGGAGTCCATCACGGCGGCAGGGAACATGTGGCCTTAGAGGTTCAAAGGAAATGGATAAGAACTCCATCAGGGATAGAGGTGAAGTCCCTGCTTTTAATGTGGAAAATGTTACAGAATATGTTACTTGTCTCCTTGCAGGTATTTTTAAACATACACTCTCCATTTCAAGGGCTATGCTTTCTGATCTGGTTCCAGAGAAGGAGCGGCCATTAGTCATTGGACAATTAAATACAGCGTCTAGTGTGGGCTTCATCTTGGGCCCCGTGGTCGGTGGCTATCTTAGTGAACTAGACGGTGGATTTTGTCTAACATGCTTCATCTGTTTTTCTGTCTTCATTCTCAATGCTGGTAAGTTGCCATCGAATCATGAAAAGCCTGGTTTATTCATTCATACTGACTGATCTACCTACTTTTATCTCCTTAGAATAATTTGTTTTTCTTAGAGTATGTAGGTTCATTATTCAGAAATGAAAGATGTGCCACCCCCTGTGCAGACCTCCCGTGGGCTCCATCCTGCTAAGGCCCTGCTCGTCCCCCAGCCTCACAGTGTTGCCCTCCCCTGTTTTCCTCCAGGTGCTTCCCACACTGGCTTCCTGGTCGACCTCACACAAACCAGGCTTATTCCCACAGGACAGCATTGCCATGAGCTCTCTCTTCCACCTGCAGAGTTCTTTGCACGTTTCTTCACTGGCTCTTTCTTGTTATCACTCAAGTTTAAAATGTCTGCTTCCTCAGAGAAGCTTTCTTTGATCACTTTGTCTAAGGTAACTGTATTTGTTTATAGCTCTTCTGAAGTCGTATTACTAATGTGTTTTCGCCCCTCCCCCCAACACACACAATTAGAAAGTCAGCTCCACAAGAGCTTGTATTTGCTCAGTGCCAGAGAGGACAGGCACGTGCAGCCGGTGCTCAGTGATATTGGATGAATAGGAGAAGGCCCGCTGGACGGAGCCCCGTGGGTGCCCGGCCAGGTGCTTAAAGCCGAGAGGAGGAACCTCTCTGCCCAGAGACGGGTGCATGGCCAACCCTTAGATAAACAGCTTTATTAACAAGAGGAGTCATGCTGTTCAGTTGTCCTAAATCTAATTATATTATACTTTACTTGATATTCATTTTGAAGACTTCAGGCTGAGTGATGAATTCCATGCTGGGTTGGGATGTCAGCCTCAAGAACAAAGTTCATGAGCTTACTAATCTCAGTGCTCATGGGAATACTGCATGGTTTTCTGCCAGAAGTGTAACCTGTAACCTCAGCCAGGAGGAGAGGTCTGATGGATCAGTGTGAGTCTAGATGAAATGGCTTTAAGCATGTGACTAGTTGGTATGAATAGGTACCTTCCGATGTAAAGGAAGGTACCTACATGCGATCACTTGAAGTCAGAAGTGAGTGTATAAGCAAGGAGCATGAGTATGGCGTTCCGTTTTGGAGTGTTCAGTGATAGTGCTATTTAACGTTTTCCCTAACCTAAGCCTGTGAGTGGCCCTGAGTCAGTGAGCATGCATTCAGCTGCCAGTTTCCCAACTCCAGTCGCTTAAAGTAACAGGGATTTATTTTTCGCAGTAAAGACCTGTGGGGTCACAGGCTGCAGCCGATGCAGGGAAGGAGGGAGAGTGAGGGTGGGCACAGGCAGTGTCCACAGAGACATGCAGGGAGGAGGGAGAGGGGACACAGTGCCCACAGAGACGTGCAGGGGAGGAGGGAGAGGGGACACAGACAGTGCCCACAGAGACATGCAGGGAGGAGGGAGAGGGGACACAGACAGTGCCCACAGAGACATGCAGGGAGGAGGGAGAGGGGACACAGACAGTGCCCACAGAGACATGCAGGGAGGAGGGAGAGTGGGGGGTGGTCACATTGCCCACAGAGACATGCAGGGAGGAGGGAGAGTGGGGGGTGGTCACATTGCCCACAGAGACATGCAGGGAGGAGGGAGAGTGGGGGGTGGTCACATTGCCCACAGAGACATGCAGGGAGGAGGGAGAGGGGACACAGACAGTGGCCACAGAGACATACAGGGAGGAGGGAGAGGGGACACAGACAGTGCCCACAGAGACATGCAGGGAGGAGGGAGAGGGGACACAGACAGTGTCCACAGAGGCATGCAGGGGAGGAGGGGGGAGGGAACACAGATAGTGCCCACAGAGACATGCAGGGGAGGAGGGAGAGTGGGGGGTGGTCACAGTGCCCACAGAGACATGCAGGGGAGGAGGGAGAAGGGACACAGACAGTGCCCACGGAGACATGCAGGGAGGAAGGAAAGGGGACACAGAGAGTGCCCACAGAGCCATTCAGGGAGGAGGGGAGAGGGGACACAGAGAGTGCCCACAGAGACATGCAGGGAGGAGGGAGAGGGGACACAGACAGTGCCGCCCACAGAGACATGCAGGGAGGAGGGGAGAGGGGACACAGACAGTGCCTACAGAGATATGCAGGGGAGGAGGGAGAGGGGACACAGACAGTGTCCACAGAGACATGCAGGGAGGAGGGGAGAGGGGACACAGACAGTGCCCACAGAGACATGTAGGGAGGAGGGAGAGGGGACACAGACAGTGTCGCACAGCACGCTGGGCCTTCCAGGGCGGTGAGCAGTGTATGGCTGTCGTCTCAATCCGTTTTGTCATACTTTTGTCCTCAATGACGGCCATTTGCCTCAACCCGACCCCTTCTTATGTCCTTGCTCTGATCTGCCACTTCCCTGGCCATGACTTGTTTTCTCCTGGGTCAGAACTCAGGCTCTGGTCTGAGATTGGGTGCCGTCCCCGCCCGGCCCCGTTCAGTGTGGGCCTCAGCTGGGTTGTCTCCGTCTCCTCGTCGTCGGAGCTGGAGAAACAGCCCTGGTGGACGTGTTGTGAGAACGAGTGGAGGTTTGCACAGAAGCAGTTTACCCCCCTGCGGTGCACATGGTAACCACCCAGTAAATGCCAGTTGCTGTCATCCTCATTTTTATTATTATGTAATTATACTTCTCTTTTAGTCCCTTAGCGACAGTTCTTTCACGTCTTATCCAGTTCTGTGAGCTGTCCAAGGGAACTGTCATAAATGAGAGCGAGGGAAAGTCCAGGCCTGCTTTCTCACGTGACCAGCTTTCTGTCCTAAACTAGTGCCTGGCTAATAGGCCCCTTACACTGTGTTTGGAGGATGTACACGTGCAGGCAGAGCTTGGGCACAGCAGGAAGCAGCCCTGACCGGCGGCCACGGGCCGGTGGGACTTGTGCCGAAGGACTGAAAACCACAGGGATGAGTTAGGAAACGGGTCCTAGGTGGCGAGCTTGTGTTGTTTTAAGAAAACTCAGGGCAGGGATTGGCACGAAGTCATTGTACTTGGATGGCATGGATCATAACAGCGGAGGCAAGACCGTGCCTGTCACCTGGGGGCAGAGGGCATTATCTGAGCAGGGACAGAGCTGCTGGGTAAGGGGTGTCATGGGCGATGGGAATGGTGCCCCCAGAGGTTGCGACGTGAGACTTGCCAAAGCGCAGATCCTGCAGGTGCTTCCTGACGGGCCGTTGGTGCGGGAACCCCGGCCACGCCCTGCCAGGCTGGCTGGCCTAGCACCCTCTGCCCCCCAGCACAGCGCTTACCCTGGAATCGAATTGCCCGTCTGCATGTCCACACCCCCTCAGGTTTAAGTTCCTTGGGGACAGGGATTGTACAGGCCTTGCCTTGTGTGTGAATGTAGTGGCTAGCACGGGGTTCAGCATTTAGAAGCCTGACTATTCAGTGTTGGGTGGGTGGTCAGATGGTGGATAGTCAGAGAATTAGCCAAGTAGTGAGGGAAGAACTTAAGTGTAAAGCCTAAGAATTTAGATATGAAATGGTGGGATATAGGAAGCCCGCATAGGCTCTTGAGCTGGGGAAAACAGTATTACTTAGGCGTAGATTTTTCCTTAAGGCGAATTTCAGAATTCTGGTATTAATATGGAGTAGAGGTAGCTGTGGGAATGGTTAAAAACTGGATTCAAGAATACAGATGAGTAAATCTGCTAATAAAAAACTGCAATATAACCTAATGCAGTCATTGCCTGTCCCCGTGGGAGGCGTGTGTGACCGTGAAGTCACCCACTTTAACAGACGCGCATTTCAACAGGTCTCGTTTGGCTGTTTCCATGGAGTGAAGTGAGTGTCCATAGTACAGAGAGCAGCCTGCGATTGGGTGAGAACCATGCGCCTTTG
>NW_005365953.1:746971-753689 GCF_000412655.1 Myotis brandtii
GCTGCGGGGCCTGAAGAGCCTGGTGTTCTCTGAGATGTGGGACGTGTTTCTGGTGCGCTTGCTCATGGCCGTGGCGGTCATGCTGTACTATAGCAACTTTGTCTTGGCCCTCGAGGAGCGCTTCGGGGTGCGACCCAAGGTGACGGGCTACCTCATCAGCTACAGCAGCGCCGTGGGGGTCCTGGCCGGCCTGGTCCTGGGGCCCGTCCTGCGGCTGTACAGGCACAACTCCCCCAGGCTGCTGCTGCACTCCAGCGCACTCACCTTCCTGCTGCTGCTGCTCTACTCCACGGCCCCCACCCTGGGCACCGCAGTCGTCCCCTCCATGCTGCTGTCCTTCTCCACGGCCCTCGGCAGGACGTGCATCACAGACCTCCAGCTAGCTGCAGGCGGGGCCCAGGCCAGGGGCACCCTCATAGGCGTGGGGCAGTCAGTGACGGCCGTGGGCCGGGTCATGGCCCCCCTCCTCTCCGGAGTTGCCCAGGAGTTCAGCCCTTGTGGCCCCCCCAGTCTGGGGGCGGCGTTAGCGTTGTTGGCTGTTTTCATAATGTTGCTGAACAAACCTCGCTATGGTGGTGACAGGAGCGGCAGATTAAAACGTGAATAGAATGGATTTGGACAACACAAGCGGAATCCGAGGGTGTGAGTGGGGAGAGGCCAGGTGAGAGGGTGCGTTGGGAAGGGTGAGTGTCTAAGTGGGACGTTTCCATGCGACTCCTGCAGGCCAGCCTCCAGCTCCGCGCCTAGGCCCATGGGACGATCAGAGCCCATCCAGGGGAATGAAAGCAGTGATGGGAGAAGAACCTGTGCAAGGGCAGAGGCCCACGGGTTTCCCTCAATAAAAGCAGACTGCAGTCAGCCGGGACACAGGCGCCTGTTCATTGTGTGAGCGAAGAGGGGCTTTTCTTCTGTCTGACCCTGGAGACTGAAGGAGCTGCTGAAAGCCTGTCTGTCATTCAAGTCAGAACAAGGTTATGGACGCTGGTTCCACCTGGGACCTGGTTAAGAGTCAGAGGCCAGCCTCACCCCTAGAGACTGATCCGCGGCCCGGTGAGGCCAGACATCTGCTGCATTCGGTAAGTACCTCGTGCAGTTCCTCGTGGAGGCAGAGAAAGGAGCTCTGAGACAGGCTGGTTTTAGAGTAAAACCCAGAGAGACTTGGCTGCCTTTATTAGGCGCTAACTCTCCCCTTATTGGACTGCACTTCCCCAGCTCTCGGCACTGTAGCCCCTAACGTGGGTGCAGAATCAGAGTGGCAGGCGTCACGCCTTCTCGGGGGACTTAATTCTGCAGCGTCTTGTGTTGAAGGTCATTTCCTTTGTTTTGCTGTCACAACTGTGAACGGAAGAGCTGTTTTTCTCCAGGGACATGGTTTGGTGAGCCTTTTCCGGGGCCTAGACTGGGCTGCCATTCCAAGATCAGTGCCCAAGGGGTGAGGGCCCAGGGGGGCTCGCAGGGCTCGGAGGAAGGCGCTGGTGGGCACTTCCTGTTTGGTTGACAGCAGTCACTAATGAAGTCAGGTAGGGCTCCCTCTCTTTCCTCACACAAATGACCCAAGTCAGTCTTCTCGTTCAGTCCACTAGGGTGTACAGTAAGTCCTGCTTCCACCCCCACGCACAGAGAACTGTGAATAAGGTTTTAACACACTTACTTTATGACTTTATTATTATAGGTAAAGCAGAAAAATATTTCTATAGGTTTAGAACTGGGATGTGGGGAAACTCAAATTTTTATGCTAAAGAACCAATTGGCATGTGAGGATTGTCCTTTCTCCTCCCTAATTGCAAGGAAAAGGTGAACTTTTCACTAAGTGTCATCACGCCGACCTGCTATGCAAGTGCCCGGTGCTGGAGGAGAGCGCACTGTGATGGACAGTGGCCTCCCCTGGAGCGACCAGCTCGCCATGCAGGCTGGACGGGAAGGCGGTGACCAGCCAAGCGTTCTGTACTGAAGGAGGATTTCCCCAGAGAAGGAGTTTTCTCCACCTCAGAAGGAGCAGGTTTCTTAGAAGCTGAAAGATAGCCTTGCTTTTATTTTTAAAACCAAAGCACTTTATTTTTGAAGTTAAATACAAGCAAGCTTCTAAACTAATGAGGCTTTATAGTTACTTGGATCCATGGAAACACTGAAAACCAGAGACGGCCTTGGAGAGAGACTGCTGCGCTGGGGATCAGTGTCTCGTTCACGTGATGATTTTTAGATAAACATGGTCTTACAGCTCCTCTTAAGTGGTCGAAGGTGCTGCTGCTGTGAGGGTGTGTTCTGGGGACCAGCAGTGCCAGGGCCCCTGGAACGTGCCTGCCTCCGACCTGCGGGGCCTTCCGCAGGACGCCCACGGCTCTGTGTGCTCTGTGTGCTCTGTGTGCCCTGTGAAAACCACTGCTGGGACCGACAGGGTTTGGATATGATGGAATATGACCTCAGGGAAATGAAATCTGCTCAGTTACAGTCCGTGTGGACTTGTTGTTTAAATCCTTCGGAGTAACATCTGTAACCCTCTTACATGGAGTCGTACTTCAGAGGCGTGGGACCTCCTGCAGAGTTTATAAAGGAAGTGGCACTGCTTCAGCCTAAAACCACTGCTGGGACTGACAGGGTTTGGATACGATGGAATATGACCTCAGGGAAATGAAATCTGCTCAGTTACAGTCCGTGTGGACTTGTTGTTTAAATCCTTCGGAGTAACATCTGTAACCCTCTTACATGGAGTCGTACTTCAGAGGCGTGGGACCTCCTGCAGAGTTTATAAAGGAAGTGGCACTGCTTCAGCCTGCAGCCACAGTGGTAGGTGCTGTGAGCAGGGGGCGGGTGGGCCCTCTGCCCAGAGGCCTGAGTGAAATCCAGAGGGAGCACGAAGCCTGGCCCAGAGTACTAAGCGCGTTCCCGTCTCGGCTCAGGCTCCTGGACCAGGCCTGGCAGGCTAGGCCTGGGGCACATGGAGGGGATGGAGGCAGTGGTCTCTGCCCACTGCGCTGCGTGTTAGTCACGGGCGCCCAGGCCTGCCCTGCCCTGGGGACCGGGCTCTGAGGGCCGTGTCTGTAAGGCACACAGGATGGAGAATGGTGGGTGGGTCTGAAGGGCTTCCCTACTCAGCGGGAGCTTCTCTGACAGGTGAGGGAGGGCCACTGAGGGTCCTTCCGGCTGCTCCATGGGCGGTGATGTTTAGAGATGCTCTGGCTGCGGCAGGAGGTGTGGAGGCCGAGAGGGAGCAGCCCGGTGTGGAGCAGGAGTCAGAGGTGGGCGCAGGGTGGGGGTAGGAGTGGGGGGTCCTGGCCCTGGGAGAGGGAGGTGGGCACGATCTAGAAGGCCGGTGACTCTAAGGGTGTGGCCTCCGGGGGGATTCTGGAAGCGGCGTGAGTGGCACCCCGGCGCCTGGTCTGGGCACAGCTCGGGGAGGTTAGAAAGGCCTGGTGAGTGTGGAGTGTGTCCTGCCGCCCGCCCGTGGGCCCTGGCAGAGGGCGCGGCGGGGCTGGGCTCTCTGGAGCTCAGACACTAAGAAGATGTTTCCTCCTGAGGACACGTCCTGAGACACTGAGAGGCCCAAGGGCTGGGGCATTTCAGGCCGGCGGCTCGCTGGATGGACTCCCTGGGGCTCACGCGGCCTCTGGGACTCTTGAACTGGGCGCTGCACCCACAGGGAGGCGTGCGTGCGAGCAGCGCCCAGAGCTGGGAGCCGGCTCGGAAGGGCCTAGTAGTGTATAAGGCACCAAGCTGAGAATCGGGCTTAGATCTAAAAATAAATAAATAAATAACCCCTTTTTAGTCCTAAATTTCTTTTCCTTGGAAAATTTGCCAATTACATGATAATCATTTTATTAAAATCCCTTTAAAATTGTAATGAAATGTTATTTATTCTAATTGTTACATTTTAGAAGCCATTCTTTTGTATTCTGTGTGTTTTAAAGCAGAATCCTGAAGTGCTTGAAAATTCCAACCCCCAGCACACAGCTCAGAGGTAAACCACAAGCCTAGTCTTTCACGGCCGCATGCAAGCACCAGATGTATACACAACCTGTAGTGCGGTCTACATCGCTGGCCAGCAGATGGGCTCAAGGTAACACGTCATTTCACACTAGGAATTACTTTTAATTAATCAGTCACACAAATACTGACTGACTTTAAAACATTAATTTACTCTAGATTTCTTGTTTTCCCAAACATATGGTCTAAACTCACCCTTTTATAGACAGTGTCTGTGAAAACAGTCACAAAATTTCTACTGTTTGCTGCTTCACTACATTGTAGGAAATAGCGCCAATTCTTATTTTGAAAATGGCTGCTCTCAGCTTGCTCCTGGGGGAAGAGAGCATAGAAACACGAAAGGAGGCGTGTTCCTACTGCTCACTCAATGGCATGGAAGTGGACTATAAGGATCTTGTTACAGCAAAGCACTGTATTTCGATCACCCTGGATTTAAAACACGTCGCATATTAATAAATAAAAACTCATTTTCCAAATCATACACTGCAGAGGACAAAAAAAGGAATTAAAATACCTATTAATAGTTTAAATTTACCATATGGGATGAGAGATGATCTTTCTTCTGGCTTAGCAAAGAGTCTATTGTGTTTTGAATAGCTGGGACTCAGGTTCGTATGCAGACAGAATTACCTTTCCTGTGACAGCTCACCACCAAACCCTCCCCGAGTTTGCTCAGTGTAACTGAAACCACATTGTGGGAGCAAGTTCCTCCTCGATCCTGCTTGACTGCGCAACTGTGGGAGCACAGGTCCTTGGAGGCCGGGCATTAGACGGAGAAGACATGAGCAGTCCTAGGCATATGTAGAGGCTTTATTGCAGACCAAGTAGCCATTGCTAACAAGGAGCCATCAGACAAAACAGTTCTTCCAAGTAGCCTCACAAAGCAGCTGTAAACAGGAGCTATCGGAGCAGCTTTGCACCAGCTGGTCAACAACACATCTTTATACCAACTTAGACAAAAGAGGCTTCTTGCCAAGTAGTGACACCAATGTCTGGGTTATAGAGAGCACACCTGCGCAGTGCGTACAGTACGATTGCTGTGTCCTTGCTTTTGCACCTGCGTAGGACAACTTGGCCTGGAACGTCTGGCATACTCTGATTAGGGTTCCCACACGTGAAATACCCAAAATGAACCTAATGCAATAAATGCGTTCTGCTGTGGACCAGGCCTGGCCCTGTGGGTCTGTGTCATGGCGGGCTTGCTCTGTGCTGGGGTGGAGGCCCAGGCCAGGACATCCTGAAGGCTGACTTCTGACAGTGCCAGATGGTGATGTCATGGCCAGGGTGAGCATTTTTTCCTGGTCCCCTTCAAAGCATGTTCTCTGTGTCATTTCTAGCTACAGGACTTAATTAGATGTCTGAGAGCCAGAGGTAATTATGGAAGCAGATACAGGTGGTTTTGATCAGGTGAGCCTAAAGTTTGGTGGGTTGACACGCAGCTCTGCAATAATCTTTAAAAATCATTTGGTAGGGCAGTGTGGGCATTATCCTGACTTTCTGTTGGTTGGCTTGAGAAGGCAACATTTGCACTTAAGAGCACACATTATCTTTCACCCAAGCATCTCCTTACATATAGAGAAGTTAGGACCAATTATAATCTTTATTCCTCTGATCAGGTTTTCTAACACAGTAATAGTGTTAACCTCATGTTAGATGTGTGTATTTGAGATGAAAAGAATTGAAATGTTTAATACTCTTCAAGATTTACCTTTCATGACTTCCAGCCATCATGACCCCATTTTAGTACAAATGAGAGTGGTTTTGATAAACTAAAAAATTGGAATTTCTGGGACTGTCCTGGTTTCATGTTTTGTATTATTTTCTCCAGAAGTCATTAATTGCATATCCCCATGTGATTAAGATTTAAACTTTTGTACAACATTTCACAAGAACCAGGAAAAACCCTTGTCAGTGTAAATGCATAAAATCTGCTTGGCAAGCTGAGCCGCTGTGAGTGGGGTCAGAGAGCCTCGTGCATATTATGAATGTAGTGACTACTTGCAACCGTGATGCAACAGGACCCAACTCAATAAAAAAGAGGAAACGTTGGAATATTTAGTTCTAGTTATTTTGTTACAGGAGTGAAAGTCAGAAAAATCACCACAGGTGAGTTCGGCTTCCGTCCAATGTGGGCTTCTCCTGGAGACGTCGCCCAGGCGGGTAATGGCCATAGCCCCTGTGCGGGACACACTGAAGGTCCTGGCTGGGCTCAGCCATTCCAGTAACAAGCTCTCTCTATTGGAAAGCTGGTGACCTGTTCACAGTCCATATGTTAACTCCACAGAAAACTCAGTCTCTGAGCATGCAGGTAAGAGAACTGACCCACAACTTACTGACTACACTTACCAGGTATACCGGTCAATAATGGCAGATTTTGTAATCAAAGAAAAAACGAGAATTTCAAGAGAAACATCAAAAGTGCTTTATTCAAAGTAATGTCCATCGGTAGCTACACATTTCCCCCATCTTTCAGGTAATTTGTGGATACCGTCCCAATAGAACTTTGCTTGTTTTGAGGCAAACCATTCAGAGACCCAATTTTCCACTTCTTCATACGTTTTGAAGTGCTGCTTAGAAAGTGCATGTGCCATCGATCGGAACAAGTGGTAATCTGAAGGAGCAAGGTCTGGTGAATATGGCGGGTGGGTTCATACTTCCCAGGCAAGATCTTTTAATGTGTCTTTAACTGGTTTTGAAGTATATGCTGGTGAGTTATCATGAAGCAAAATTACTTTGC
>NW_005365953.1:757514-759156 GCF_000412655.1 Myotis brandtii
GGCACAGAGACCATGCCATCTTGAAAAACAGAGCTGCTTGAGACCAGGATCCTGGCCTCAGCATCACTCAGTCTGGTCTCAGACGCAAACCAGAACCCTACAGCCACTGGGGACAGAGACCTGTGACCACAGCTGCAGACCCAGAGACACCAAGAATCCAGACATCCTGGCCACGGGTTTCTGTGAGTCACAGAGCCCATCCCCCTCCCTGCAGGCTCGAGGCAGCACCATAGGAACTGCTAGACCCGCCCCTCACACAGAGCCGCAGCGCTGCTACAGGAATTTGAGCCTGGGCGTGCGTGGACACTGGGAATCTGTTCCCCACAACGCAATCAGGTGACCAAACCCCACGTCCACGCAGGGCGGCAGCGCCACCTGACTTCAATTCTGGGCAAGCGCACACAGAAGTCTGTTTTCCGCAGTGCAGGAGTGGACCTCCTGCCGACACAGTGCTACTGGGCAACCCAGTCCCCCGAGCAGACAGGGGACCCTGATTCTCCATGTGAGAGACAGCACTGAGCACCAGTGACTTGACTCTCTTTTTCATTGCATGCGCCTAGGATCCTGGATTCCCAGTGCATTCACACTAAGAGCCAGTGACTCCAATTCTCGGCACATGCACACACAGGGTGAGGCCGCACCAAGCAACAGAGACTCTGATACTCGATTCTTGGTGTGGGCACCGGGGAACTCTGACTCCTGGCACACACTAGGGTACTCTGATCTTTGGCACACACCAGCGGGGTCTCTGTTTCAGTGTGGCGCAGGCAGGGTCCCTGATTCTAGGTGCACACACCAGGCCACACTGAGTGCCGGTGACTCTGATTCTGGGTGAGCGTGGCTCCTACCAACCCATGGCAGCCACACGTCTTGGTGTCGGAGCTCTTCAGTGACACTCGGGTGGTGCGAAGCTCCCACTGCACACGGCCCAGGCCCACACAACTTGACATTTGAACCTTCTGGTGATAGTCAAAATGGGGAGATGACACAATCCCCAGAGTAAAGAAAATGATGAGTCACCAAGAAAGGAAATAAGTGAAGCAGAAGTATGCAACATGACAGAAAAAGAATTCAGAGTAATGGTCGTACAGTTCATACACCGGATGGATGAGAAAATCAACCTGTGCAAAAATCAGGAAGAAATCAAAAGTGATAAAAATGGGGAGACACAATCCCCAGAGTAAAGAAAATGATGAGTCACCAAGAAAGGAAATAAGTGAAGCAGAAGTATGCAACATGACAGAAGAAAAATTCAGAGTAATGGTCGTACAGTTCATACACCGGATGGATGAGAAAATCAACCTGTGCAAAAATCAGGAAGAAATCAAAAGTGATATAGCTACAATCAAAAACATCATGGAAGGTTTCAACAGTAGACTAAAAGAAGCAGAGGACCGAATTAGTGAGTTAGAAGATAAGGTCGAGAAACAAGCTCAATCTGAACAGCAACTGGAGAAACAAATTAAAAAGCAGGAGGAGAGCCTAAGGGAGCTTTGGGACAACATAAAATGAAGTAACATACGTATAATAGGGCTTCCAGAAGGACAAGAAGAGCAGCAAGGATTAGAAAATCTATTTGAAGAAATAATGACAGAAAACTTCCTGGATATGGGGAAGAAAAAAGTTACACAAGTACAGAGAG
>NW_005365953.1:759780-761359 GCF_000412655.1 Myotis brandtii
TATATGCACCCAATGCAGGAGCACCCAAATACATAAAAAAACTCCTGGAAGATATCAAGGGAGAGATCGACAACAATACAATCATAGTAGAGAATTTTAATACACCACTGACATCACTGGATAAATCCTCTAGACAAAAAATTAGCAAAGAAACACCAATCTTAAATGAATCACTAGATGGACTTAATTGACATCTTTAGAACATTCCACCCCAAACTACAGAATGTATATTCTGTAGTACATTCTTCTCAAGCGCACATGAAACATTTTCAAATATAGACCACATACTGGGTCACAGGTAAAGTCTCTCCAAATTCAAGAGGATTGAAATCATACCAAGCATCTTCTGAGGTCACAATGGCATAAAATTAGAAATCAACTACAGTAAAAACAATCACAAAAAATCAAACACTTGGAGGCTGAATAACACACTATTAAACAATGAGTGGGTTACCAAAGAGATCAAAGAAGAAATAAAACACATCCTGGAAACAAATGACAATGAAAACACAACAATCCCAAATTTTTGGGACACAGTGAAAGTCCTGAGAGGGAAGTTCATAGCATTACAGGCCTACCTCAGAAAACAAGAAAAACTGGTAATAAACCATCTAACTCTGCAACTTGAAGAATTAGAAAGAGAGCAACAAGAAAATCCCAGAGTAATCAGAAGGCAGAAAATAATAAAGATCAGAGCAGAAATAAATGACAAAGAGGGGAAAAAAAACAATACAAAAGATCAATGAAACCAAGAGCTGGTTCTTTGAAAGGATAAACAAGATTGATGAACCTCTAGCCAGGCTCACCAAGAAGCAAAGAGAGAGGACCCAAATAAACAAAATCAGAAATGAAGAGGTGAAATAACAGAGCCCACAGAAATATAAAAAAAAATACTATGAGAAACTACTCCAACAAACTGGTCAACCTATAAAAAATGGAAATATTCCTAAAAAAAATACGATCTTCCAAAACAACCAGGAGGAATCAAAAAATCTGAATAGGCCGATAACTATGGAGGAAATTGAAACAGTAATCAACAAACTTCCAACAAACAGAAGCCTGGGGCAAGACAGCTTCACAGGGGAGTTTTATCAAATATTCAAAAAAGAAATAAAGCCTATCTTCCTCAGACTATTCAAAAAAATTCAAGAGGAAGGAGCACTTCCAAGCTCTTTCTCCGAAGCCAGCATTACCCTAATCCCAAAACCAAATAAAAACAATACAAAGAAAGAGAATTGCAGGCCAATATCCCTGATGAACATAGACGCCAAAATCCTCAACAAAAATTCTAGCAAATTGAATCCAGCAATACATTAGAAAAATCATACATTATGACAAGTGGCATTTATCCTGGGGATGCAAGGATGGTACAACATCCGCAAATCAATAAATGTGATACACCACATAAACTGAGAGATAAAAACCATATCATCATATCCATTGATGCAGAAAAAGCATTTGACAAAATCCAACACCCTTTCTTGATAAAAACTCTCAGCAAGTGAGAATAGAAGGATCATACCTCAGCATAATAAAAGCCATATATGACAAACCCACAGCCAACATAATACTCAATGGG
>NW_005365953.1:761384-761768 GCF_000412655.1 Myotis brandtii
AATACTCAATACTAAAACCATTTCCCCTAAGAACAGGAACAAGACAGGGATGCCCACTCTACCCACTCCTCTTTGACATATTGACATAGGTACAAGCCATTGCGATCAGACAAGAGAAATAAAAGGCATCCAAATTGGAAAAGAAGTAAAACTGTCCTTATTCGCAGATACATGATATTGTACATAGAAAACCCCAAAGACTCCATTAAAAAATTACTAGACTTAATCAATGAATTCTGCAATGTAGCAGGATACAAAATTAACCCAGAAGTCTATGGCTTCTCTGTACACCAATAATGAACTCACAGAAAGAGAAATAAAAAAGCAATCCCATTTACCATTGCAACAAAAAAATTTAAGATACTTAGGAATAAAGTTAACCAA
>NW_005365953.1:763756-768759 GCF_000412655.1 Myotis brandtii
GCAATTTACAATATCTAAGATTTGGAAACAGCCTAAATGCCCATCAGCAGATGAATGGATTAGAAAACTGTGGTACATCTATACAATGGAATACTATGCTGCTATAATAAAAGGAATTCTTATCATTTGCAACAGCATGGATGGAACTGGAGAGCATTATGCTAAGTGAAATAAGCCAGTCAGTGAAAGATAAATATCACATGATCTCACTCATTTATGGATAATAAAGAACATTACAAACTGTTGAACAAAAATAGAGGCAAAGAGGCATTGAACAGACTGTCAAACTACAGTGGGAAGGTAGGGGAGGGTTGGGGGGGTAAGAGATCAACTGAAGGATTTGTGTGTATGCATATAAGCATAACCAATGGACACAAGACACTGGGGGCGAGGGGATGAGGGCAAGTGCCAGGAGGCGGGGTGGAGGTCAGTGGGGAAAAAAAAGAGACATATGTACTACTATTTGTAATACCTTAAACAATAAAATTAAATTAAAAAAATAAAACTAAGGAGGAAAAAAATAAAAATAATTAAAATAAGTGTCGATGTGGTTCTCCAACCACTTAGTCTGCTAGTCCAGATGCAGAGGAAAAAATAAAACTATTATAGATCTAGTAAAAGTTAAACAGACAATAAAAACCAGCAGTGGCGATAAAAAAACAAAAAAAACTTCCCGCAAATGCTCTTCTTTTTTGGCACGAAATTCGACATTTTTAAGTGTGAAAATATCTATGATGTTAACACCCTCAGCAAATTTGACATATGAAGTTTTGAAGCTTGCTGTCAATACAACAAAATAGCATACATATCAAATTGCATATATACCAACATATGTGTCATTCCATCTATTGAAAAAAATCCCCATTATTAACTTTTACACCTAGTAAAGGCAGTAAAATATAATTTTATTTGAATAAAAGAAAAAAAAAAGAAAACAAAACAAAAGGGATCAGAAAACTGTGCCCATGTAACATTTAAGAAGACTTTGGAAACGGGCCATGTGGATGTTTTGTCGGCCCTGTGTGGTGGCAGCCACAGCGCAGGGCAGTGGACGGCATTGGAAAAGCATTTGCAGGGAAGCGTCATTTCTCTTGGACAGAGAGGTGCTCACTTCTAGGCGGCAGTTACCCAAATGAGCCTCGCTTGCCTTACTAGTGAGCTGAGCAAAGGGCCTGGTTAAAATGCGGGATATAAAGTACCAACAAGCTACATGTTTTGTTCTAAAAGTAAAAAACCAACCAAACAAAAAAACTAACTGTAAACCCCAGGTCACCAGACTTCTGAGGCCTGAGCCTTCCTGTTCCAGGTTGAGGAATGGAATCAACATCAGTGCTCACTGTCCAGCTGGTGTAGGTCAGTGGTTGAGCATCAGCCCATGAACCCCAGTCAGGGCACATGCCCAGGATGTGGGCTCGATCTCCAGGGTGGGCATGCAGAAGGCAGCCAATCAATGATTCTCATCATTGATGTTTCTATCTCTTTCCCTTCCTCTCTCTGAAATCAATAAAACATTTTTAAAAAATCAGTGTTCAGGCCTCAGCAGATCATGCCAACAGCTCCTTCAACTGCACACAAAATCTCTTTAATCACTCAAGAATAGTCAAGTGTGTACTATGAAGTAACAATACTACAGACCTCACGATTAACTGAAATGCTAGTTTTCACATAAGCATGATCTGGGCAGTGCAACAAATGCAGACCACGCTGAGACACATAATAAACAGCTTTGCTTCTTTAGGCTTTTTACACACACACACACACACACACACACACACACACACGCACACACACGCACACAAACACGTAGAATGGCGTGCCTCTACTACAAAGCTTAGCAAAAACCAAAAGGAATTTCAGCCAAGTATCAGATTCCGCAGGCCAATTTCTAGTTGTTTGCTAACTGGCTTAACTGTTTCCAATAGCTGGCCCTTAGAATTATATATGAAGAAATAAGCCCTGAATTTTCACTCATAGGCAGTAAAAATCAAATTTGCTACAAAACCACAGACCCATGACCATTCTATAGTCACATTTGAACTTTGGTTGGACCAAGTGTTCCGACAAAGTGAGTCATCATCAAAGGCTGAGGATCTTTATTACAAAAATGGAGGTTGTTACATATTAAGTTACAGGGTTTCAACTCCACACTCCATTAGTATATAGAATTCAATAATTTTATTAAAAAGAAGAAAATATATAGAAAAAGCTAAATTAAGTCAGATTTATTTTTCATTGATTTAATCAACAAAAAATATACTGAGAATAAAGATGAAATGATGTATCCCTTTTTCAAAATTTACACAATGTCATGAAAATTACTTTATATGACAGGAAAGCTGAATTTGGTCTACCAACTTAAGAAGAAGTAGTGTTATTAAGAAATTTCATTTTATTCTCCTTCAGTTCCAGAGAGTTCAACTCCTTATAATACTTACTAATATAGAACACCAGGAAAAATAAGGAAATTTCTTTCTAAGGTCATTTTCCATTTCAACCTTCCTTCTCAAATCTCATAAATTAACTTCTTAAAAGTTACTCTTGGCAGTCTCAAAAATACACATCACATCTCTTGAATCATATTCCTATGGTAAAATTCCAAAGTGAATCAGTTTTACAACAAAAAGAAATTTTTTATTCTCCTTCAGTTCCAGAGAGTTCAACTCCTTATAATACTTATTAATATAGAACACCAGGAAAAATAAGGAAATTTATTTCTAAGGTCATTTTCCTTCTCAAATCTCATAAATTAACTTCTTAAAAGTTACTCTTGGCAGTCTCAAAAATACACATCACATCTCTTGAATCATATTCCTATGGTAAAATTCCAAAGTGAATCAGTTTTACAACACAAAAAGTTATGCTGCCATTTAAGTGCTCAGAACTGAATGTTTCTGTAGATCTAGTGTGATATATAAAGGTGAAATTAAGACAGATTTCTGTTAATCTAATCAAGTTTGCTGTTAGTTGTGCATTAACAGTATAAAAGCTAATATATACCTATATGGTCTTGCAACAGTTTTAAAGCCTCTGTATAATTAATAAAAATGCATGACACTTGTTTTTAATAAGCTTTCAAAATTATAATTTTAGGTTTGACACATAGATCTTTGTACAGTTCACTTTTTTTGACACAGCAAGGCCAAAAATAAGTTTCTGAATATTTTTTTCGTCTGCATAAGTGGAGAGGGCATTTTTCATACCATAAGTGGGCTAACCAATGTTCTGAAAAGAACTTTATCATTGTGCAACTAACAACAGTAGCTAGCCCTTAATTTTGATGACAGTTCCTTGTTGGTGTGTGTGAGATTACTCTAGTGACTATGACAGTATAACACAATTGAATCTCCCACATTGAATGATTCCTTTCCCCTGCCCCCAAACCCTATCACCCAGAGAATTTACAGTTCTATTAACAGTGAATTTGATAAAATATTACTGATTTTTAAAAATTTCAGATTATCTAAGGGAAAAAACCAGAAAATTATTTAGTGTGGCCATCTTACATGCTTATGTGTCCCTTAAAAAATCTAAATATTCTAGCAGTGGTGTAATGGTAAGTTACATCTTACTGTTGATGTCTGTATGCTCTAGTACATGGTGTCATTTTATTGTCAGAGCACTACAGTGACATATACAAATAAAAATTTTAAATAAAAAAAAATAAATCCACTTTAGTTTTTTTCCCCAGCAGATGTAATACATATTTTATGTACACATTTTCATTTAAAATTAAGTTTTTTGGCACAGAATCCCAGGCCTGAAGTTTACAAATGGTGTCTCCACTGCTTTCCACCAACCAACTAGGGGGAGTTTGGAAGGAAACGGTGCTCTCAGTGCCTGGATCTTGTATGTATGAGTGCTCCCCTCTGCCTCCCACCACAGCCCATCAGTGTCCCGAGCCTTCAGAGCATGAGAATAAAGGCTAGAATAGTTACTTCTGCACATCGGTGGGGGAGAAGATGGGGGCAGAGAGCCGCTGCCAAGGTTCCTAAGCACTGTGTCTTTAAATTTATGCATGTTTCGCATCAGTAATACTGCGGCCACGCGTACTCTTTGCAGTACCTCCAGTGTGAATCTGTGGAGCTACACGAGTGGCTTAATTCATGTCCAAACCCAGACATTTACAATCTTGTTCCAGTCACGTTTGAAAGAGGGTTTTTATTTTTTCCAGATAAACTGTCAGTCCAAGAAAATCTGCATATAAGAGACGGAAACTCAAGTCATCTTTAATGCTTATGTCCCACTGCTTGCTCTTCCTGCTGTGCTTTTAAAAGCACTCAGGTGAGTAGAGTCCATTTTTATATGAAGAGTTACCACTTTATTTAGGGGGGGGGGGCGTAAAAACTTACAAACTAGAGCAAAATAACAGCTCTCCCACACTCTCCAAAGTGCTTCCTGCCTGAGTAAAAGTCAAACCTGAAGTCTAACCAACCTGTTAAACACTGAATACTATTATATAAACTTTCCATCTTGTCTGCTAAAGCCTCTGGATTCAACGTTCCCGAATGCGCTACAGAAACATTCCCAAGCAGATGGTCACAGATGGGCGTGAAGGGGACGCTCCTGCCTCCTCCTCCAGCATCTCACACTCTAACTGGCCCACGCGTTTCAGCAGGTGCTGCGCTGGCTCCCCACTCGCCAGAGGCCCCATAGTGTTGCTCCATCGAAGCTGCCCCCCGTCTGTCACACCCACAGACGGGTGTCACCCACACAGCCTTTCTCTTTGCACCATTTACACACGAAGAGGCGATGGAATCCATATGTCACCCCAACACACATAGAATGAGGAACAAATAAAAACCAGCTGATTTTCAATCTTCCTGGGTGGGGCTCGGAGCCGTCCCCCAGCTGCTCGTGAGCTCAGAATGGAGCCAGGGAGGCCGGGCTCTGAGTGCCGGCCGCCAACCACCAGGAGCCCCAGCCACCAGGAGCCCCAGCCACCAGGAGCCCCGGCCACCAGGAGCCCCGGCCCCCAGGAGCCCCGGCCACCAGGAGCCCCGGCC
>NW_005365953.1:768991-769739 GCF_000412655.1 Myotis brandtii
CAGGAGCCACAGCCACCAGGAGCCCCGGCCACAGGAGTGCTGGCCACAGGAGCCGCCGCTACGCCTCAGGAAGATCTTCAGAGTATTTTTAGGGCCATTCACTTAAAAACTGACCACAGATAAACATACTTTTTCATAAATAAAATTTGAGGCATATGCATATATTAAAATTTTCACCGACAAGGGTGTGCTAAAAATGTCAAGTTCAGTCAGTCAAGTTCAATGAAGGCACACATTTTTTTACTCAGCTCTGCAAAGACTACAACTGCTCACAACTCATAAAAGACATTTCACTGGACTTTTTCTCGTTGATTTTTCTTCTTCTTGGGATAGGCAATCGGCTCGTTAATCAAGGGCGTGACTCCACTCTCCAGGAGAGGATGAGGCCTGAAGGGTCGACCTGGGTCCCTGTGTTTGGAGCAGTGACAGTGGCGCTGGCTGCCCAGGCCTTTCCTGCTAGGGCCTCTCACTCCCCTAGCGAAGCCCTTTGGACCAGCCTGGGAGGCAGCCTTGGTTGCTGGACTACTGGGGTCCTCCACTACTGGGGTTCTGGACTGTTGGGGTCTTGGACTCCTGTGGGGAGTAGGTGCTGGGATGCTGAGAGTCTTGGTAACAGCATTTCTGCTGGATGTCGGTGGTCACGTGGCCACTGTCCTGCACGCCCAGTGTTCCCTCTCATTTCCCACCTTAGTCTCCACACACAGGCCATCTTTAGACTTTCCTCTTCTTGGTTAAATAAATAAACAAG
>NW_005365954.1:0-1273 GCF_000412655.1 Myotis brandtii
CAGCTTGACCACATTCCTCCCAGCAAATTATTTTTTCGAATTTCCTTCAAAGTTACTTCTACAGCTACTTCATAACTGTATTTACATTAGAAAAAGAAATGAAGTGTCCCCAAGAATCTTTCTGCAGTTGGTAGGCAAAAAAAAAAAAAAAAGACATCAGTTATGTAACCCTCAGCAAGTTCTGTGGCTAAGTTTGTAGCATTTGGTAACCTCTAATTTGCATGTGCTTTCTTTGGATTTTTGTCTGTCCAACTTTGTCTGGGTTTGGAACATCATCTTCAGAGGTCAAACAGGTTGGAGCTATACCCGCTCACACCTACTTTTATTTTTCACACAAAATGCCCCCTTGAAAACTGTAGGGATTTGTGATGAGTAAGCAAAAGGTCTTCTGCTGCTTCACTTGACCCAAGGTTTGAAAACACTAAGTGGCGTGATTAGCCATGAGAATGGGTTGCTATCCATAAAAATGTGTTATACCCTAAAGAAGGCAAAGTCTCCGACTGTGTTATGAAAGAACCCTCGGCGAAATGTTTTTTGACAATATTATCATTTTTGTATTGTTGTATGTATATGTGCTTATGGTAGCCTGGTTTTTGATTGATTTTTTATATTTAATTTATGCCTTTGTGTCTTTGTGTCCTGTAATGGCTGAAATAAAAATGTATTTTATTTCCTTTGAGATTCCCAAGAGTTACACATCAGATACTTACTGCTAATTAGTTCCATAGTACAGAGTAAAGCTGTTCTGCAAACTCTGCTGGACAAGTGAATGAAATAAAAAACAAAAACAAAACTGCTTTCCTCTGAATGTGAAATATAACTATAGTCATTTGTGCTTGGGTAAACAGAAAGAAAACCTGGGTATTTCACTCCATGTTCAGCCTGTGCTTTTGTACCACTCATTTTATTTAGAACAGTTGCATACTTAGAGAAGTGAAGAAAACCTATATTTTCTCTCAATCAATTAGTCCATTATAACTTTTTGTAGATTCATATAATTACCTCAATTATTTTAATTTATTTACTATATATACATATCACTTTTAATAGCTAAAAGTATTCCTAAAGATAGACATTATAAGATTAATTTTTCCAGATCTGTGCATTATTACTTTGAAATCTAAAGATACTTTGGATGTGCTGCCAATAGAAATCTCTTATTCAGGTGTATTCTTAAATATGATATTGTAGCCCTTGGTATGCATAATATTTAATGGACAAATAAATAATTTGTACAAAAGTACTTTTTCTCTTGGGAGTGACAATTAATATT
>NW_005365955.1:0-828 GCF_000412655.1 Myotis brandtii
TCCTTCCTCACTCAAAGAAATGGTTATCTTAGAGAGTTAAGAAGATTTCACATCTGCAGCTGACAACTTAGGTTCAAATATTGTAACTATGTCTATGTGTGCTGTTTTTACTAATATGGTCAGCTGCTTTTCTATCTGAAGTCTCCACCATCCAGGGAAGGCCCTGAAGGTGTCAAGAGGATCAATTTACTCCACATCCTGAGATTTTCTGAGATAACCATCAGTGCAGCCCTACAGGAAAGCAGTAGGAAATTAGACATGATTAACATGTTTCCTTAAATCACTCAGCTTTTAGTTTTGTTTTTCTTCACGGGAAATCTTGTGTTCCTTTTCCTCTTGATGAAAAGTCAGAAAGTTCACACCTATATCTGCAGCTAAAAGGGCAGCGCCGTATTAGACTTGAAATAAGAGATAATAGTCCCATGCCATACCATATTTTACACTTCTGTATTGTGTTTTTTTAACTAAATTTATTGGGTGACATTGTTTAACATGAACATATAGGTTTCAGGTGTGGGTTTCTATGTTACAAAATCTGTATATTGCACCATGTGCTCACTACCCAAAGTAAAATTGTCTCCTCTCACCACCATATATTAGGACCCGCCTTTTCCCCTCATCCCCTTCTGTAATGTTTTGTAAATTTTTTTTAAAGTTTATATATATATTATAATCAAGATCAATTTGCTCCACATCCTGAGATTTTAGAAAGCAATATATATATTGCTTTCAATTATCTTTGCAATATCTTTATATGGTGGGGAAAAAAGTTGTCTTTAGCCTCAGTTTTGTTGAAGAAACTGTGGCTTAGAGACATACAATGTTTTT
>NW_005365956.1:0-1168 GCF_000412655.1 Myotis brandtii
AAATTGTAAGAGAAATATTCCCTGGTCGTGTTTTACTATCTCAGCATTGATGAATGGTGAAGCCCAGGCCCGCTCACCGCTGGCAGAGGGTTGGCATTTTGCTGTGTCCCAGCCCTCCTGATGGCACTTGGCTTCCTTCCAGGTGGTTCCCAGAGCCTGCAGCTCCCTGGGCATCCGCATTGCCGCATGTCTGACTAGTGTGATAACAAATGCAGCCACAACAAAGGGTACAAAGCAAGTCATGCTTTGGAGGTTTGGAAAGACCAGGAACTATTAGAAAGAGGAAGTTGTCGGTTTTCATGCATAAATAAAAGCTTCTCACTGCCCTCGCTGCAATTTGAGTAGGGAAGGGAGATCTTAACCCACACCAGCAGAAAACGATCAAAGGAGACTTTGGGGTGGTATCATGGGATCATCATATGTGTTGCTTTTAATTGGAAGGTAATTCGAGTTTTCTCCGATTATGACCCAGAATGCACATAATCCCCTCATAAATGCTTCCTAGTCACCCGCCAGCACTCTCCCAGGCTGCTGGCGCATAAATGGTGGCTGTTTCTACCTGGCTGATGGCAAAGGCTGTTAATTGTAACACGCCATGAAACTTAATTATGCAAAGCAGAGAGGCCACTCTGATCTAGTAATCAGAGGTTTGATTCAGAAGTAATTTGTTGTTGGGACCCAAGGAGCTGTTCTTCTAGTCCCTTCCATGGAGCTGCTCCAAGTAGTTAATCCCTGGCTTTAATGGAAAGCTGTTGGGGTTGGATCTGGGAGCTCGATGGTCAAAAAGCAGCTTATAAACACCACCTTGCTTCTTCGTGGCAGGCACCTAATTTCTTCTTCCTAAGTCACCTTTAATTACAGCAACCAGAAACCAATATCATTTGTGGGTCAAAGAGAGCAAGTAGCCAGTCACTTATTCCCCAAATGCTTGAAGGCCGGGGCAAGAGGAAATGGGTAGACTATGAAAGTAGTTCATAGAAAGGAGGGAATGAATAAGGCATGCTGGAAATTGACAGCAGAAAATCATAGATACCACCCCTGAATATCTCTAGAAAGTGCATACTGTATATATAGTTTCTAATAAGAATGATTTCAGTATGTGCTCCTAGGTAGAATAAGGGGTAAAATTATTAGGCTCACCCTGATAGTGGCTAAGGAATTCCCAACT
>NW_005365957.1:0-868 GCF_000412655.1 Myotis brandtii
TTTTTCTTTTTGAAATCAAGATATCATCCCCACATCCCTACTATCACTTCCTAAATGGTGTGAAATGTTATTTTCAGAGTTGTTATACAAATTAAATGAGATCATTGAAAAATACCTTATCAGGGCCTAGAATTATTAATTTTGAATTCATTTCCCATCATTGTCCCTGCACCTTCTCATGATAACCAGCAGGTGGAGAGATGGCCCTTTATCTCTGTCTGTCTGTCTCTCCCCAGGCCCCAGTCTTCTCAATCTTCTCCCCAACCCAGAGATTAATTTTCTACCAACAGTGACATGCTAGCATCATGGCAACTTCCTTTCCATTTAATCCTGGCCAGGGACTTTCCAACAATGCTTGAGAGGAACAGGCACCCTGACTACAGTGCTCTACACCCATTTAAATGATGCTTGAAACACAAAGGGCGGGGAGGGGGAGGTAGTTCCTGGCAATCCATGGAGCCATATCCCGCTTCTTCCCACAAACTCCAGATCTTAGACCTTCCTTTCCCCACATAACTCATAACCCACCCCTAGTTCACTTCCTCACAGGATCTTGAAAGCAGACTCCTGCTAGGACGATTGCAGTGGCATTATGTGGTGGACACAAGTAATGTCACTTCACCCATCGGTTGTACAGGAAAGAAATTGGTAAGTTATGGGCCTCTGTCCAGCAAATTGGCCTGCTTTATCCTACAATAAGACTCTAGGGCCGTGGTCGGCAAACTGCAGCTCTCGAGCCAAATGCGGCTCTTTGGCTTACTATTTTCTCTTCCAATATAAATTACTCCGGAGCTCAGTTAGTGAACGTATATTGTACGGAAGGAAAGCACAGTGTTCATTGTCCTGGGATCAGAATTCTGGCACCTGA
>NW_005365958.1:0-1231 GCF_000412655.1 Myotis brandtii
CCTGATTTGATGTCACTGTGGTAGAAATTAAATTCACTGTGTCCTACACTCCCTTTAGTGGCTTGGGCTTGACCCTTTGATAACTGGTGTCTGACAGCTTTAAGGCCTTATAGTCACTGTGAAATATTAACTGACAAAGACTTAAAAATTAATTTTTCTACTGGAGTTTAAATGCTTAACCGTCATTTAGAAAACCAAAATCTTTGGTTTAGAAAACCAAAACCAAGAATTGATCATACAGGAATTTAGAAAGAGCGAGGACGTAGGCAGTCCTGTGGGCTCTGAGCCTGTATTTGTGTTATTGTTAAAGGACAGTGATTGTTTCATGCCAACGACAATCTCATTTAACCATCAGAATGCCCGGTTACTAGAGCCGTGTGAATTAGCATTACTGCATTGTAGAATAACTGTTTGTTGAATTGTGTGTGTGTGCGCTTTTCTTTTTCTCTCCTGCTATTCATGCTGCACTTTAGTTAATAAATTACAGTGGGTGACTATGTGCACAGAGGAGTTCACACATAAAAATTGCAATTATTGAATAATTGACTTCCTTTGTATACTTTCCTCAGTCATTTTAAAGAGCCAAGATTAGCGTATAACTTTAAAACAAGAAAGGAATAAAGCAACATACATGACTAGATTTGCTCAACACAGATAAAGTACAGACACAGATAATTTTACATATGGGCAGGAAACTCAGTGCGATTTTACATTCAAGTTCAGCAACTTGGGATTTATTCAAAGCGGACCTTCTCCTTCCAGCTAAGAGGGAAGCAGGCGGACTTCACAGGCCAGGGTCCGGGACAAAAGCATGCGGCGCCAAGCTGTCATTCCGAGGCTGTGCCAAGTCCCCCGGGACAGTTCCCTTGAGTCCTGACCAGCACATGCCCGTGAGAAAGCCCCTCAAGGCTGGAGAAAGGTCACCCCCAAATTCAGAGCACCATGCCTGGTGCTCACAGAGGGCTGAGAATCCGTTACTTCCACACACCAGCCATGGGGCGTTGTCTGGAGGGGACAGAAGTGTCTTGTCTAAGTCTTGGAGAAAAAGAACCCGAGACTGATTACTGTTCCAATTCTACCCAACCAAGACACCCCCCCCCCCAATCAGATGGTTCCCACCTGAATCCCAGAACAAATTTCAAGACTATCTATAGGGAGACATAACTACCCTGTCCCAAAGAAGCTGGAATTCAGAAGTCTGACACTGAGGGGAAATTGCTAGTGATGCAAA
>NW_005365959.1:0-805 GCF_000412655.1 Myotis brandtii
CAGTGACTCCAATTGTACATATATTAGGCCACTTGAAATTGTCTCACAGGTCCTGTCTAAACATATTCTTTGAATCTTTTTTTGTGTGTTTGTTCCATTTTGAATAGTTTCCCGAGCTGTATGTTTACTAATATTTCCCTTTTTCTTTTCTTAAAAAAACACCCATCTATATGTTAGTTCCATAGGCCAGATGTTCCAAGGGTATCTAGAGTTTCACAAGGTTGAAATCACAGTGTCAGCTTGGCTGAGTTCTTGACTGGAGGTTCTCTGCATAATATCTAATTTCCCAAAGTGAAATTCAAGTTTTTGTTTAGCTCAATTTGATACATAGCAAGATTTAGCCAGAGAAAATGCTTTAAATAATGTCAAAGATAAGCACGAATCACTTTTTATCTAGTCATAGCACTCAGATTCCTCAAATCACTTTGAGCTCCTTTCATTTAATTTTTATTGCAATCCTAATGGAAGATAAAAGATATTTACTCTGTATTACTGGCTAACAATTCTCACTGACTGAGTACTTACTCCAATCACAACTGATTAATGACAGCACAAGAACAAACACACTGGAATCCATATCTCCTTGCTCCCCAAATATGCTCCCATTGCTTTACTAAGACTTTGTTAGAGAATTAAGGACACAGCTACCTTCCATTACTGCTGGGGCTGACCAGCAGACCCTGAGCAATGGATGAACAGATTACTCTGATGCACATTTCTGTGAAAGAGAAGGCTAAGGGACTAGCTTGCTTTAGTAGCAAATAGCCCTGATTGCCTGCCTCATTGGCTTTTTATTGTAACAACA
>NW_005365960.1:0-1077 GCF_000412655.1 Myotis brandtii
CAGGTCACCTCCAAGGAAGAAGAGTATTCTCCATCCTCAAACATCGCTGGTGTCACTGGATTTGGCCACATTAGTGACCTAAGTGCAGAGGAACTGACATTAACTACATAAATGGCTCTGATGCAGGTTTTTCTATGAAACTGAAGATGGGAGTTCTAACAGCCTCTTGAGGTTAGGAAGCCTCACCTTCTAGCATTGGGTAATGCCCTCATCTCCAAGAGATTCCACAAAACCACGCAGGTCAAATTTAGCTCCATAAAAGTTGAGGTCATTTCTAATTCTGTGGGCATCAGTCTGAACTAGGAAATTTGAGCCAAAACCTTGGTTGTATTACTAAGGTTTCCAATTACACTCTATTAATAAGGAAGACAGAGTCCTATTTACTTTATGCAAATAAGCCTATAACCATATAAATAAAAATACTCCAAAAGACTTAAGAAATTTTTTGAAATGAGTCAAACAGGGAGAAAAAAATCAGTGCTGTTACCCACATGGGAGTCCTCCTGTCCATTCCCATTGCCAACAACAGTGGCTGGGCATCCACTACATGTCCCCCTGGAGGAGGGACAGAGCTTGGATTTCTGCAAACTCATCACGTTCACCCAGGGTAATCACACAGCCACTGCCATTCTCTGGAAAGACTCGGTTTCACCTCCACTGTGGAGATGGTACAACTTAGACCACACAGAGGTGGGATCTGGTATAGACTATCACCTTAAGTCAACAATAATGATAATGTCAGCTCTCTTTTTGGAGCATTTATTGACGCATGCAAATCTTCTAAGGACTTTCCACTCTCACAACAAATATATTTAAATGGCACAAAAGAATATTCAGAGTTTAGTAACATATAGGAGAGGAGGACGGTCACTAATATTTTACATCCAGCTCATCCGGCTCACTGTCAGCGGAACTCATGGGGTTGGGCACTTCACACTGGTAATTCTCAGCATCCTCCTTCCTGACGGGGTATATGGTGAGGGTTCTATTGTTCCAGGACATCTTCATCCACTCCGGCAGCTGCAGAACCATGCCATTGTTCAACCACTGGGTGGAAACTGCATTTTTGTAGCAGGT
>NW_005365961.1:0-545 GCF_000412655.1 Myotis brandtii
GAGAGAGAGAGAGAGACTGACAGGTTGCCTCCTGCATGCGCTCAACTGGGGATGGGGAGTGAACCTGCAACCCAGGTATGTACCCTCCATGGGGAATCAAACCCCCACATTTTAGTGTGTGGGCTGACTCGCTAACCACTGAGCGAGCATCACTGGCCAGGGCCAAGTCACTGTTATTTACAAGAAGAAAAGGACCTCAGGGGACCCATCCCCAAGTCAAAGGCCCCCTGGCCAAGTTCTAGGCTGTTTAAGTAAAATGATTAGAGCGGAGCAGCCTCAGCATCGTTTCCCGCATGATTTTCCTTCTTTTGAGGGGCCAGCGACTTGTTGGTAAAGCACTGAAGACTGGGAGGGGACCCCCACTGACTTTTAGAATCACATTGTTAATGTTAGACTTTCACGCGACATCAGGTTTTCATGTTACATTGAATAAATCAGTCAGGTGCTGTTATGTATTATTTTGTTGGTATTTCTAGACACAGTACCTCTTTGTCTGTGAGTTTTGGCCTAGTTTTCCAGAGACAAGTGATGCTGCCCTACACCTG
>NW_005365962.1:0-766 GCF_000412655.1 Myotis brandtii
GGCAGAAGCAACTGCCCCACCCTGTTGAAAAAAACTCGCCACACTAGAGGACGATTGCCTGGGAGCAATTCAAGTGGGAATCCTATTAGTCTGTAGACAGAGGTGGTCTCTGGAGGCTTTGAGTCTTTGCCTGATCCAATTAGAAACAGCCTTTAACACTGTCCTGCACCAGAGATTGAGAGGTGAAGAGGATCTACCTAAAACATAGTCACAAACCCAAACAGACAACCAAAATGAGGAAACACAGAAACAATCTCCAAATGAAAGAACTAGGGAATTCTCCAGAAGAAGAGACAAATGAAGCAAAGATAAGAAATTTATCTGAAACAGAGTTCATAATAATGATGTTTAAAATGCTCAACAGTATGAAAAAGGATATAGTAACTCTGAAAAAAGAACAGTCAGAGATAAAGAATGACATAACACAAATAAAGAACACATTGGAAGGAATACACAGCAGATTAGGGGAAGCTGAGGATCGAACCAGTGAATTAGAAGACAGAGTTGAAAATAACACTCAATTAGAGAACCAAAAAGAAAAACAATTAAAAAACAAGAGGACAGCTTAAGGGAGCTGTGGGACAATGTGAAACATAACAATATTAGAATAGTAGGTGTGCAGAAGAGGCAGAAAGGGAGAAAGGAATAGAGAAGGTGTTTGAAGAAATAATGGTAGAAAACTTCCCTAACCTGGTAAAGGAAAAAGTAACAAGTTCAGGAGGCAGAGAAAACCCCAAACAAGAAGAACCCAAACAGACCCACGCCC
>NW_005365963.1:0-808 GCF_000412655.1 Myotis brandtii
GATTGGGAATCGAACCATGACCTCCTGGTCCATAGGTCGCCGCTCAACCATTGAACCACACCAGCCAGCCTATTATTTATTTACTAGGGGCCTGGTGCACGAAGATTCGTGCATTGGGGGTGGGTCCCTCAGCCCGACCTGCACCCTCTCCAATCTGGGAGCCCTCACGGGAACCCTCTCCAACCTGGGAGTTTCTGTCTGTCTTTGCAATCATATGAGCAAATTGTCTGAGACCCCCAACCCAGCTTGGTTTGTTGCTCACAGAATAATAGAGGCATTTTTTTTCTTTGCTTCATTGGTGGAGATTTCCTGGAAGTTTTAGGATATCTTCCCTTTAATTTTTCCTAGACACTCTGATTTTACTTATGTCTCTCACCTTTGCTTTCCCTCCATCCCCCACCGCAACAGTAACTTGCTCCAGGCTCACTTTGCTCTAGTGTCTAGGAGAGCCTAGCACCGTGCCAGGGATGCAGTGTCTGTTGAGTGAATATGTGACTGTCAGATGTGTAAAAGGAGGAGAGTAACGCCTACTTCATCTCAGACAGTGGAAAGATAAACTAAGGGGCAACCTGTGAGCCACAAAGGAGAGGCTGTGACAGCAGAGATGCCCAGGGGGACCGTGCCATCACCCACTCAGGATTTTTAAAAAATTGGGGTGAGATTCACAATGACATAAACTGGCTATTTATTTATTTATTTATTTATGTTTTTTGTTAATCCTCACCAGATGAGAAGATATTTGGTTTATTTAGAGAGAGTAGAAGAGAGAGAGGGAAGGAAGGGAAGAGAGAGAAACATTGATGTGAGA
>NW_005365964.1:0-885 GCF_000412655.1 Myotis brandtii
AGTCTCCACAATCACAAAAGCCAATTCCTTAAAACCATCTCTCTCTATACAGCCACATGTCCCATTGGTTCCGTTTCTCGGGAGAACTCTGACTCATATAGGTGGACTGAAAGGGTAACTTAGTCACTGGTCATCAGTCAAGGGATTAGTCACCAAAATTTTTTTCAGAGACAATAAATGACTGATGATGCTATTCTCTACCAATGCTGAAATTGCAACACATGTATGTGAACTGTCACAAAAGCCTCATTACCTCCCCTGTGATGAGCTCCCTGTCAAACTCCCAAACCACATTTTCATTGTGGCAGCTTCATCATTGGTGGTGTGACACAGCTGTGCCTTGATAAGATGTGTGAGAGAAGTCATTCGAGATTTACTAAGAAAGCCAATGAATGAACACTGAATTCATTGAATGAATCCAGTTTTTTGACCTTTTGTAAAGATGCCCTTTGTTCTTACTTTTTTTTTAGTTGCACACCTTTGTTTTAGTTGACACACATCCATTTTTTAGTTGACGCTGGCTACCATTAATGATGTCTCCCTTTTTTCCTGTGACCGAATATTAAGAAATAAAAGAGACTGATTCTTTTACCAAGTGACGTAATTGTGAACCCCTGCACGCTAAGTCAGGCATGCCAGATCCTGCTTCCAGGTGGACCAGCACCAGCCTCCATTCCAGGCACATTTGCACAATGTATTCCCTCTCCAAGATGGCTCCCCAAACAACAATGATCTCACTCGGTTCCCTGGTAATGCAAAGGAACCAAAGTACCCGATCACTCTCAGCACATTAGCATTTTTATTCCAGTCCCACAAAAACCATAGTGTTTTCCAAAGTGGAAAATGGAATTCTTCACATTTCTTTTGACATGTTTCTCAGAACAT
>NW_005365965.1:0-468 GCF_000412655.1 Myotis brandtii
GACATGACCAACATTGTCAAACAGCTCCACCTGACAACTAAATACCCTTTCATCCAATCAATACACACTTCACATTCTTTTCAAATAATATTTTAGTCAATAAAGCAAATGTCAATACATCTAAAAGATTGAAATAATGAAATATATGCTTTCTGATTAAAAATGAATTAAATTTAAGATACACAACAGAAGGAAAAGTGAAACAATCACCAAGTGTTTATACATTAAACATCACCATTTCAAATATTTCAAGGGTTAAGATAAAAATAACAAAGAAAATCTGAAAAAAGTTAAATTGATTCATAATAACAAGGCCCAGCAGGTGGGGCTCAGTGCTTGAGGGCTGACCTATGAACCAGTAGGTTGAGGTTCAGTTCCCAGTCAGGGCACACACCAGGGTTGCGGACTCCATCTCCATTAGGAGGCGTGCTAGAGACAGCCAATCAATGATTTCCTCTCATCATTGAT
>NW_005365966.1:0-753 GCF_000412655.1 Myotis brandtii
CTGGAGGCCAGTCTTAGGAGGTTTTTCTGGGTTTTACCTCCAGGAACCCTCTCTTCCCCCTCCCTCAGGTTCCTGCAGTTGCAAGAAAAATTCCCTCCTGTTTGGGGCAGAGGGGAGAGGAAAAGTAACCATTTAAAAATATACCCAGTGCATTCTCCATAACAAAGAATGGTCTCTGGAGGGAAAAGACTTTGCCAGAGCCCTGCTGACCTGGGAGAATGGTGATTAGCTCTTCAGCCCTCTATAACCTTCCTTTCTCACCCAGGAACACTTCTGAAGGTCATAGCCTAGGGGCTCAGGCCACTCAGAGAATGAGATTTAATATCAGATAATAGACTGCTTCCCCTCCACACCACTTTACCACCACATCAACGAGGCTCCCATATAATGATAGTAGATTACAACTGAGAGAGCTGCAAGACACAAAATCTACATGAGGAGTTCATAGGGGAACTGAAAGAAAACAGGGAAGGAGGAAACAAGACCCTAGAGGAAAACTGAAATCTGACACCTACAGCATGGAATTAACATTAAACACAGCCCAGTTCCTAGACAAATTAACATAGACTCCCAACCTAGAAGCCTGTTTACCTCAGTTCCTATTTCCTATACATAATATCTGGCTTTCAACAAAAAATTACAAGGCATGCTGAATAGTGCAAAACAACAAAAGCATCAGAACCTCAGAACCAGATGACACAGATTTTGGAATAAACAGAAAATTCAAAATAACTATGATTAAAATGTTAAGAG
>NW_005365967.1:0-971 GCF_000412655.1 Myotis brandtii
AATTTAAATCAAACTCAATATCCATTGGAACTACCTATTTGGTTGCCAATCAGCTTGATCAGAGCATTAACATTCCTATAAGGCAGGAGTAAAATATAATAGAGATATACACAGGAATGAGTTTGTGTAATGGCAGAAGCGAGGTCTACTCCCTCTTCAGATCCAGATGTCTGCAAGGACGTGCAGAGCACTGCATGACTAGAAGAACAAACACCTGGCCATTTAGAGTCATGGAAACACAGAGGATTGAGAATATTCAGCTTTCTCCTTCAGTCCATGCAAATGCACCTATTAGGCCTAACTGCTAATTATTTCACTCTAACCACTCCCTATCTTCTCTCCTTCCTTCACTTTCTTTGAGTCTTTTATATAATGTGTCCTTGATCCTAGAACTCTAGGTTCCATCTTGAAGGGTCTCTGCTGTTGGATTCATTCCATGTACAAAATAAACTAACAAACAGAATAGAAACACACTCATAGATAGAGACCAGACTGATAGCTTTCAGAGAGGAGGCAGGTCATGAGGTTGAGTGAAAAAGGTGAAAGGATTAAGAAAAAAAAAAAAAACAGAAAACAACCACCACCACCTCATTGACACAGACAACAGTGTAATGATTACCAGTGTGAAAAGGAGGTGAGGGAGGTGGGAGAGGATAAAGGGGGCATAAATGGTGGTGGAAGGAGACTTTTGTTGGTGTGGTAAACACACAATACAATATACAGATGATGTTATAGTACTCTTGAAACCTATATAATTTTATTAACCAATGTCACCCCAATAAATTCAACAAAAAAATAAAAAGTACTATTCAGATTCTTAATAGTAGAGCATCTGTAAGACATAAAACTTTATTAACTGCTTTTTGTACCATAAACTATATTATTCTACTAAAATATTGTGCATATTTATTCCAAAGGTGCTCCTCACTTCAAGAATGAGTTTGAGGCAGGATGAAAATGAAGTTAAGTGA
>NW_005365968.1:0-858 GCF_000412655.1 Myotis brandtii
GATGTGAGAGAGAGACATTGGTTGGTTGCCTCCTGCATACTCCCTGACAAGGGGTAGAAGCGAACCTGAAACCCAGGAACATGGCATTGACCAGGGATGAAACCAGTGACCCTATGGTGTTCAGCTCCACCTCTAACCACTTGGCAAACACTGGCCAGGGCGTGCAACATTTCTTGTTTACATTTGGGATATGTTTCATTTATTGTTATCTTCAAATCAAAGATATTATTACTTCAGTCTAATTTCTTTATGAATTTCCTTTAGAAAGAATTACAATGTCCCTCTTGGCAAACGAATGACTCTCAGGGACTAAGGAAAAGCCTTAACCAGGCCATCTTCATCCACATCCTCATTCCAAAGTTGGTTGTAATCTGATGACTACAAAGACAGTGCTCTTTCCACTTACCTCCTCTCCTGTTGGCCTGGAAAGGTTAAGAAAGTTTGAAGATTAGAAGGAGAGAAACTGGAAGAAAACTGCCTGCTCACTTCACATAATAGTACTGGGCTGGAATTCTCACCGCAACATCCTATTTACTTCTAAAATTCCTTCATCCTAACCAAGAATCAGACATTTTGGAAGGTTGACCATTCATTCAATACACATTCACAGAGCACCTACTGTGTGCAGTTCACTTAGTGCAATGTGAAACCGACCGTTATAGTCCTATAGCTGCTGTAACAATTTATCACAGACATGGTGGTTTAAAACAGATTAATCATCTTACATTTCTGAAAGGGAGTCCAATTTTGGGTTATAGGGAGCTAAACACAAATTATTCTCAGAGCTGCATTCTATGGGAAAGAAAGTCTATTTTCTTGCTTTTTCCTCCCGAAGAAGAGGATAAACAATTGATCTAA
>NW_005365969.1:0-534 GCF_000412655.1 Myotis brandtii
TGTGATTCCTCCAACCTTGTTCTTCTTTCTCAAGATTAATGCAGCTATTTGGGTTCATTTTTAGTTCCATATAAATTTTTGGACTATCTGATCTAGATCTGTGAAATATGCCAATGGTATATTAATAGGGATTGCATTGAATCTATAGATTGCTTTGGGTAGTATGGACATTTTAATGATGTAAATTCTACAAATCCATGAACATGGCATATTCTTCCTCTTGTTTATATCTTCCTCTTTCATTTTTTTCAAGGTCCTGTTATTTTCTGAGTACAGGTCTTATACCTCATTGGTTAAGTTTATTCCTAAGTATCTTAATTTTTTGTTGCAATGGTAAATGGGATTGTTTTTTTCATTTCTCGTTTGCAAGAGTTCATTATGGTTATATAAAAATGCCATAGATTTCTAGTGGTAATTTTTTATCCTGCTACATTGTGGAATTGACTCATTAAATCTAGTAGTTTTGTTTTTTATGATGTATTTAGGGTTTTTATGTATAATATCATGTAATCTGTGAATAATGACAGTTTTACT
>NW_005365970.1:0-763 GCF_000412655.1 Myotis brandtii
CCGCTTTGACATGTTTGCTCTAAGGGACCCCAGGAAAGTTGCAACTAGGGGAGCAATGGGCAGCGACAACTCATCCCAGGCTAAGCTCTGGGCCTGTCTCCGAGGCCCCCTTTGCTCTGACTTCCCAGTGAGCCACAGCAGCCCAGCCTGGGCTCTCCTGTTGTTTCTATGCACCTTCCTTGTTTCACTGTCTTAAGTATATTTTTGCTGCCATCATCGACCCAATATTCTTTGGCTCAGTGCTGTCCAGCCCTTTCGTTTGGATATCCCTATCCCACATGCCCTTTTCTTTAAATAAATTCAATTTTTCTTTATTCACCCTCTGAGATTGCTATTTAGCATGTCCACACATCACCAATTTTAACCTTTCACAAGCATCAGAAACAAATAATTATTTTAAATGAAACTGGCCCAAATTCAGCCAGACAAACAAGTGCTGAGATAGAATAATAATAAACAGAAAGAAAGATTAAGTCTTGTTGGACAGTAAAGAGGGGAAATTTGAGCAAAAATAACAGCTCTTTTACTAGGCAAACAGACGAGTAAAGTTACATTAACAACAGGACTACATCTCACAGGCACAAATGAGATTTCAAGAATAGAAAAGGGCACCAGAAATGCTAAGATCTGAAATAATGATGGCGCCTTTCAGTGACACAGGAGGGCTCAAAGATGATCTTGACAATAATCGCACATAGAGAAATCGGTACCCGTCTTAACAAACATGGCTTAGCAGTGGGGATAGGAAGATTGTGGATCAATG
>NW_005365971.1:0-315 GCF_000412655.1 Myotis brandtii
GCAGCTTGGGGGGACATGGCTCCCTCGGTCGCTTCCCTAGCCACCGGGTGGGGAGCAGAGTGGGAGAGCCAGCGGAGAGTGGAGCAGCTTGGAGAACTTGGCTCCCCAACACGTCAGACGGAGAGCAGAGAGGGAGAGCTGGCAGCTTGGAGGACTTGGCAGAGTGTGAGGCTGTGGGACAGAGACAGAGCAGGAAGGGAAAACCAAGAACACAGGGAGCACCAGGAATTCTGGGAATAGTAGTTCTGGTGGCAGCCCCAGGACCTGAAGCGGAAGCCCAGAGTGCGGGGAGCACCAGGAATGCTGGGAATTGTA
>NW_005365971.1:496-841 GCF_000412655.1 Myotis brandtii
GAAAAAAAATGCCTCTATTATTCTGTGAGCAACAAACCAAACTGGGTTGGGGGTCTCAGACAATTCACTCATATGATTGCAAAGACACAGAAACTCCCGGATTGGAGAGGGCTCCCCTGAGGGCTCCCAGATTGGAGGGGGTGCAGGTCGGGCTGAGGGACCCACCCCCAGTGCATGAATCTTTGTGCACCAGGATCCTAGTATCATATAGGCATAGAAATAGTCATGAGACTATACAAATAACTGTCTATTGCGCATATACTTCAGCCCAGATATTTTAATCATATAAATGAACACTTTAGATAACTCTATGTGATAAGTACTATCATTAAACAACATTTTACT
>NW_005365972.1:0-786 GCF_000412655.1 Myotis brandtii
AAACAAAAAACAACTAGAGCTATCAAGTTATGAAAAATATGTAGGAATCCTAAATGCATATACTCAACGAAATAATCAAATATAAAAAGACTATATTCTGTATGACTTCAACTATAGGCATTTTGGAAGAGGCAAAACTGTGGCGACGATAAAAAGATCAGTGTTATCAGGAGTTGGGGAAGGGAGGGATGAATATGTAGAGGAATTTTAGAGCAGTAAAACTGCTCTGTGTGATACTGTAATGGTGGATCCATGTCTTTATACATTTGTCAAAAACTATAGAATGTACAACATCAAAAGTGAACCTTAATGTAAACTATGGACTCTGGTGATTATGATGAGCCCATGCAGGGTTCATCAATTGTAATAAATGTACTGTCTGGTGGAGGGTGTTGGTAGTGAAGGCAGGGGGAATATAGGAATTCTCCGCACTTTCTGCTCAATTTTGCTGTGAATCTAAAGTTACTATTTTTTAAAAAGTCTTTCTAAAAAATAAAAGCAACTGGATTACATTTGACCAAGCTCAACCTGAATTGGTCTCTAGTGCTATAGTGCCAGACTAAACCCTTCTGGCCTGGGGAATTGGGCCATGCTGGTCTACTGTGTGGAAACTATTGTCTTTCTGAGGCTGAAGAAGAAGGTTAACCCCTCTGGAATGGGGACACAACTCCAGGAATCAAGTGGAAATTTCCACAATCATCCTGAGAAAGAGCAGATCTAGAAATCAAAAAGAAAAACTTCAAGGCCAGGGATGAGATTGGACAAGGTGGGAGAGAAATGTTCTTT
>NW_005365973.1:0-783 GCF_000412655.1 Myotis brandtii
AGTGAGCCGTCCATTCACAGCAGTTTCTACTCAATATCTGGTCCCCAGCTTTCTTGAGTCCCCACTGGCCCACACCCTGCCTTCCCAGACAACTGGTTTACTACCTGATTACCCACCACCTTCAACAGCATCTCCCCCATAAAATGTCGCCCAATTTGCTCAATAGGAGGAGTTATTTTTCTTAAGAGAATCTACTGACGTATACTTGTCCTTTCTCTTCCCAAGGCCAGTTGCACAGGGGGTTGTGGGGGGTTGTGACTCTCCTGATCATTAATACTGTTGTCTCCTCATACCAGATTGAGCAAGGCGGGCTCTAAGAAGATAGGACCTTGTTCCTTTTGAGAGATTCTCATCAAGAAGGGTCAGTTAAACCCATTAGGGCCTAAGACTTCCATTGTATGTGATGAATTAACTCATCTCCTAGGCATCTGGAAGTAAGCCAACTTCCATCTTTGCTTCCAAGTCAAGAATAGTCACTCACATTATTGTCTGTACACTTAATTTTCTTATGTAACTGGTAGAGAAAGGCTGATTTAGAGAGAAGATTGAGGTTAAAAGCAATAGATTCTCTACGAAATCCGTATCATCAGGAGTTATGACTATCAAGTTTTCAGTCCTGAGTCCTGGTATGAAATATTGAGTGCACAGCATTTAATAAAGATTTGTTGAATGAATGAATTTGATGAGTGAATGGCATGGCATCGGTGGTTCTATCCAGAGAGGTCTAAGCCCTAACAGTCCCAAAGTGAGGGAACAGCAGAGAGCACCTGTCGATGCTCTATT
>NW_005365974.1:0-892 GCF_000412655.1 Myotis brandtii
ATATATATATATATATACATATATATATACACATACTGTATATATATGATACAGTATTCTTATTTCAGAAACACTTTTATTTTGTACAATGAAATTTACATACTTATCAACTCTTTTCTCTTAATTTTTGTGAAAATATTAAGTGACATTGAGTTCTGTATTAATCTTCTATCCTCTATTTTTCTCTTAAGCTTCGCATATTTCTGTTTAACGTTTCCAAATGTATGGTATTCCACTGTATTCGAGCCCAAGACAATAATCACCTTTTTATGGAATGTGGCTTTTGCTACATTTAACTGGTCTTTGTGAAGATCTCATTTGTGAAATATGCCATATTGCAGCTTGCTGATTTCTCTGGCGACAACAATGCAAAATTACCGTATCCCCTTTCCTCTCAAACCAGGAAAAGGCTACAGCTGAAATCATTAAAATCCATATGCTTAATGATCTGTGCCTTCTGCAAGGTGGCACATTACCATCCCTAACAATGTTTAATAGCTCATAACATTCAATACACTTAATCATCAGTCACTGACATTGGTAGTACTTTTGTGTCCTGAACATATCTTAAATGGGGGAACTTGCGTTGGAACAGATTCCATTCCCCACCTTGGTAAAGAACACTGGGCCTGACCAAAGGAGGATGCACGTTTGTCTTTAGAGCTGCTCTAGCTACTGAGGCGGGGCTGTAACAAGGTAGTGTGGGTATTTGGGGATTTTATTAGGTGAGGGGGAAGTTCTGATTTGTTGGCGTCACCTGATGCTTTGACGGCTTCCAGCCACTCTGGGGCTGTGCCCAGAGCTCATAATTGGGATGTAAGGTGACCAGAACACGGGCCCCACCCAACTGCCTGGCCTCCAGCAAAAATATCCTTGGGTGGGTTCTGTGTCT
>NW_005365975.1:0-765 GCF_000412655.1 Myotis brandtii
TGGGGAGCCATTGCCCCAGCTTCAGTCACTCCAAGTTAGCTACTTGGAGAACAATAGGCAGTGGCAGCTTGACCTGGCCTTACCTCCAAATCTTACTCAGGTGACTCGATTGCCGGCCTCCATTAGGCCTCCCTCCCTTACAGGCCCTCCCTAACCAGCTAAGGAAGACACCAGAGGACATGTAAAAGAGCTCCTTCTCCATTGCTGACCCTCCATCCCACACTGGCCAGTCTTCTCTAGGTGAGTGACATTCCACAATTTCCTCTTCACCCTTCCTCTCTCATGGGCCATGCTACACTCCCTCTGCATACTCACAGGAGATATCAGGCCTAAGCACCTCATTTTTTTGTTTGTTTGTAACACTGTTTGGCCACAATATAAGCTAGACTAGAGGCCTGACGCATGAAATTCATGCACGGGTAGGGTCCCAAGTCCTGGCCAGCGATTAGGGCCCATCTGGGACTTCTGGCTGCCAGCCAGGGCCTCCCTTCCCCGGCTCCCTCCTCCTTTGTTCTGTGCCACTCCCTAATGGTCAGCACAGGTCATAGCAATCGATTAAACTCCCGGTTGGTTGAACTCCCAAGGGGACACTTTGCATATTAGTCTTTTATTATATACTAATGGCCCAGTGCATGAAATTCGTGCACATTAAAAGGGGATTAATTAGAGGAAATATTTTAATCAGAGATTACCATCCAGGCCTTTTGCACCCTCCAGGTCTGTCAGTCCTCTACCCATCAGATCCTTTTCCTTCACATAAAACAT
>NW_005365976.1:0-530 GCF_000412655.1 Myotis brandtii
TAGGATAATACAACTATATTATAATCCCCTTTTTTCACTCAATAGTTCATGAAGTTTTCCAAAATAAACCACCTATGAATATACCATTATTTATTTAACTAGTTCCTCACACTATTGGACCTTTTAAGTATTTCCAGGTTTTCACTAGTATGCAACATTACTTATGCAAACAAATCTGTTTATGAATCTCTGACTATTCCCTTATAATATACTCCCATAAGTAGAATTGCTGGGTTCAGCAGCCCCCAGAGTTTCTGAATCAGCAGGTCTTGGGTGGGGCCCAAGAACCTGCATTTCTAACAAGTTCTAGGTGATCCTGATGCTCCTGGTCCCAGGACCACACTTTGATAAAAAACGGACCTAGGAAACCCTCAAGCAATGTGGAACAGGAGCAGGTAGGTGAATGACTCCATCTTCCCCATGGACAGCGCCGAGGCTCATTCTATGGGATTCCTACAGAATTCTGAGTAGAGGTAGGGTTGTCCCCAGCTTCGTTTGCTTTATTTCCTTCTCTATTTTGCTCTTCTAAG
>NW_005365977.1:0-825 GCF_000412655.1 Myotis brandtii
GCAAGAGTACATTCTGTTATGCTACTTACTTCTTTTTTAAAATACAGTTTTATTGATTTCAGGGAGGGAGGGAGAGAGAGATGGAAACGTCATTGATGAGAGAGAATCATGGATCGGCTGCCTCCTGCTCACCCCATGTTGGGGATGGAGCCCACAACCCAGGCATGTGCCCTGACCGGGAATCGAACCGTGACCTCCTGGTTCCTAGGTCGATGCTCAACCACCGAGCCACACTGGCCGAGCGGGAGGTGATTGATGAAGGCTCCCTGACTGACTCAGAGGATACGCAGTATCTTCCTCCGGTGGACTAGGAGCTCCTGGGTGTAGGGGTTGCATCTTACTTACCTGCCATCCCCAAGAATCTAAAATCTCAATCTTCGCATGACTCACGGGACAGGAAAACCTAATCTCACCTGCTGAGGTGACATTACACATGTGGATGCAAAATTATTCACCCTGGCTGGGCACTGAGCCACATTTTCCTGGGAAGCTTACACGTTACTTTTCAAAAATAAAAACGCAGGATGCCTCAGGGCTCGGGTTTCCGACGGGGACTCGGAGCCCAGGCCTAGAGCCCGCGGGCGGGTCTGGTGCCGGTGCTCAGTGAGGGTTCAGGGAAGGGAAGGGGTTGCTGACCGGCCCCCATTGTCATGCTATTTGCCGGCTGGTAACCTGGTCACGGATGGTGCTTCTTCACAGGAGAATTTCTAAAGGGGGAAGGTCTCTGCTCTCTGGGTTCCGGCGGACAGAGACAGATGAGGGTTGACTAAAGCTTTGCCAGGGGAGCAGGAAGCTCCTGTGTTAGTGCCTTTGAGAGAGAAGACA
>NW_005365978.1:0-774 GCF_000412655.1 Myotis brandtii
TGGAAGCCCAGAGCCCCACAGGGGAGAGAGATGGTCACACAAGAAGTTTCAGTGTCCCCTCTTGACTAAGCCTGGTGGGGCCGGAGCACAGGGGAAGGGGGCAGCTGGTGTGCAACATGCTCTAAATCTAGCATCCCTTATCGCTCTGGCTTCTTGCAAATGGGTCCCCTGGCTTTCTGATGTCAAAACATAAGGAAACATGGAGGATGTATTTATTTGTTCTTCAATTTATTTCACAGGTGAAACCTGTTGTCCATATGAGATTCAGGAGCGTTAGCTCATTCGATCTCTACAGCAGACTCAGGAGCATCGGTGTTACCATACCTATTTCACATGGGAAAGGAGAGGGTGGCTCAGTGGTTGAGCATCGACCTACGAACCAGGAGGTCAGGGTTCAATTCCCAGTCAGGGCACATGCCCGGGTTGAGGCTCAATCCCCAGTGTGGGGCGTGCAGGAGGCAGCCGATCAATGATTCTCTCTCATCACTGATGTTTCTAACTGTGTCTCCCTCTCCCTTCCTCTCTGAAATAGGTATATGAAAAGGAGAGGACCAGAGAAGCTCAGCAACCAGCCCACAGTCGCCCAGCACGTGGCAGCGCTGGAGGCTCGATCTATGCCTTTCGACTCAGGTCTGGTTGCTTTCCTAGTAGGTTTTAAAAATGGATTGTAAGCTTTTAGTGATTCTCCTTAAGGGAAAGAAAGTCAAAACCCACCCCGTGGCAAATGCAGAGCTGGTCAGCTCGTGGGGATTAGGGAAGTAAATTTCTTCCGTG
>NW_005365979.1:0-551 GCF_000412655.1 Myotis brandtii
CCCCCTTCGCTTGAGTCACAGCACCCAAGTCCACAGGCGGAGATGCGGTGAGTGCGGCCTGATGCCACAGGCTGGGGCGTAGTGTGGGCCTCAGCCTTCCAGTGGCGCTGCACGGAAGCCAGGTGGGCAGCGTGCTCTCTCTTGGCCAGCCTCACAGACCAGGTCCTGCGCAAACCCACAGGGAGCCCAACCAGCCCCTGCAGTCCCGGCGGCTGTGGCCCGGCTCACCCAGAAGATGTCGTGTGGGTGCGGGGTGGGCTCCTTGTGGGCGCCTGGCACCTGAGCACGGGGCCTTCCCCGGTGCGTGAGCCCAGGCATCCCAGGGTAGGGTAGCAGAGGGAGTGAGAGTGAGCTCGGCAGACACCCCACATTCTCACTGGACCTCTGCCCCCATCACCCCCGTCCCCAGGTAGCCGGTGAGAGGTCACAATGCATTGCTGATGCCCGCCATGTTCCACGCCGCCCCTTGATGGTCAGCACATGTCATAGCAAGCTGTCGAACTCCTGGTCTCCTGGTCGAACTCATGGTCAAACAACTGCCTGAGGGGACA
>NW_005365980.1:0-548 GCF_000412655.1 Myotis brandtii
GGAGCATCTTCGACCTCATTTAGAACTGGTTACCTCCCCAGCCAGCAGCATGTTAAAGAGAAACAGGGAAAAAAATTATCCATTGTACAAAACAGCCATTTCCATGGCCAGGGCGTTTGGTGATGTGATTAATCTTTGGCCTCTGCCATCCAACCTGATCTCTTGAGTTCATCCGAGGAGACTAAGCTGGGCCCGTGCTGTTCCGTCTGAGCAGTGGGGCCTTGGGCAAGTGACATCATCATTACATATTAGAGGTGGATGCCCTGACCAGTGTGGCTCAGCTGGTTGGGCCTTATCCTCTGCACCAAAGGGTTGCCAGTTCGATTCCCTGTCAGGGCACATGCCCGGGTTGCAGGCTCCGTCCCCAGTCAGGGGCATGCGATTGATGTTTCTCTCTCTTCCTCTCCCTTCCTCTCTCTATTAAAATCAATTAAAAATCTTAAAAAAAATAAATATTAGAGGTGGAAAGCCTTTCTGAGATCACGTAGTTTGCTATTACAGACAAGAAAGGCAGGTTTAGAGAAATGAAACACCTTATATTATTTCCA
>NW_005365981.1:0-826 GCF_000412655.1 Myotis brandtii
TCTCTGTTTTTTGATATGTCTGGAAATGAAAATTGAGTACTTTTTGCTGTTTTATGTTTACTTGTTTCTTTGTTCTTCTCATGCCTAACGGCTTCCAAGGGGAGTGATGAGTTGTTCTTAAGTAAACCATAACCATATGAGAGATCTCTAGCCATGTTGATACTGATATTTTCCTCTTTGCCTTTTTTTTTTAATGATCATTGTGGCTGCTGAGTGAAAAATGGGTTGTGGGTGACAAGAGTAGAAATAAGGAGAAGAGTTTGAAATGACTTCGGTAGTCCAGGCTACAATAATTATGGCTAAGACTGAGGCATGGCAGGCCCTGGCCAGGTAGCTCAGTTGGTTAGATCATCTTCCTGATACACCAAGGTTGTGGTTTCAATCCCCAGTCAGGGCCATGGCACATACAAGAAGCAGCCAAGAATACATAAATAAGCCGAATAATAAATGGATGTCTCTATCTCTTTGAAACCAGTAAATAAAAATTATTAAAAAGACTACAATATGGCAGAGCAGATGATCAGTAATTTGATTTTAGCTGTATTTCAAAGTTAGAGGATAGGAGTTGGGAGATTGGTAGTGTTGTGCAAGGGAGAAAAAATTTGTCAAGGGAAGGTCCTATCACTTTAGATTTTGTGGAATAGGATGAATGGTGGTGCTGTTTATTGACAGTATCATCATGCCTGGACTTCATCTCAGGTAAAGAGAGAAGGGAAGACATGCAAATGCATGAGAAAAGGTGGCTCACTGGAGGAAGCAAAAATATTTCAGTGAACGAAGGAGTCAATGGGGGAAAAGGAAATATGTAATACTTCCAACAATAAAG
>NW_005365982.1:0-547 GCF_000412655.1 Myotis brandtii
ATTATATAGTATACTAGAGGCCTGATGAATGAAATTCATGCAAGAATAGGCCTTTATTCCCCCGGCTGCTGGCACCAGCTTCCCTCTGACACTAGGACCTGGGCTTCCCTCCGTCAGGCACCCGGGACCCGGGCTTCCCTCGCAGCCCCGGCTTTGTCCGGAAAGTTGTCTGGAAAGACGTCTGGTTTAATTAGCATATTACACTTTTATTATTATAGACTAGAGGCCCGGTGCACGAAATTCAGCCTAGCCTGCACCCTCTTGCAATCTGGGACCCCTTGGGGGATGTCCAACTGCCGGTTTAGGCCCAATCCCACAGACAGTTGGACATCCCTTTCCCAATCCGGGACTGCTGGCTCCTAACTGCTCGCCTGCCTGCCTGCCTGATCACCCCTAACCATTCTGCCTGCCTGCCTGATTGCCCCTAACCACTCACCTGCCTGCCTGATCACCCCTAACCACTCGCCTGCCTGCCTGATTTCCCCTAAATGCGTACCTGCCTGCCTGATTGCCCCTAACCACCTCTTCCTCCTTGCCTGATCGCTTT
>NW_005365983.1:0-755 GCF_000412655.1 Myotis brandtii
GGGTCAGCAAAGTAGTCCCCAAAGAGCAAATCCCACCGCCAGCCTGTTTTTGTAAAGATGCTTTATCAGTAGGGTGATGGTAGCCCCGTGAAAGATATGTGTACATTCTAGCCTCCAGTACCTGTAAATGTGACCTTATTGGGGAAAAAGAAAAAGGCTCTTTATACATATAACTAGAGGCCCGGGGCACAAAAATCTGTGCGCTCTGGAGGGGGGGGGGGCTCCTCATCCTGGTGTGTGCCCTCTCACAGTCTGGGACTCCTCGGGGGATGTCCACTTTCTGGCTTAGGCCCGCTCTCCGGGGGATCAGGCCTAATCTGGCAGTCAGACATCCCTCTGGCAGCCCAGGAGCCCTCGGGGAATGTCTACTTGCCAGCCGGGAGCAGGTCTAAGCTGCAGTCAGATATCCTTAGCGCTGCTGAGGAGGCAGGAGAGGCTTTCACCACGACCGCTGTGCTGGCAGCCGTCAGCCTGGCTTGTGGCTGAGCAGAGCTCCCCCTTTGGGAGCACACTGACCACCAGGGGGCAGCTCCTGCATTGAGCATCTGCCCCTTGGTGGTCAGTGTGTGTCATAATGACCAGTCATTCCCAGTTTTTCTGCTGGTAGAGCAATTTGCATATTACCCTTCTATTATATAGGATAGAGGCATGGTGCATGGGTGGGGGCTGCTGGTTTGCCTTGAGGGGTGTCCTGGATCAGGGTGGGGGTCCTGCTAATGTGCCTGGCCAGCCTGGGTGAGGGAATGAGGGCCATT
>NW_005365984.1:0-810 GCF_000412655.1 Myotis brandtii
AAAAACAAAAAGGAGTGCAGAAATAAGATTGGGAAAAGGGAGAGAAGAAAAATAAAGTTAGAGAGAGAATGAAATAGAGGTGGGGAAGTGGCTGTTTGTATGGGGAGAAAACAATAATAGAACCGCAACTAATCCCAATGAATTCCAGCAGCAGATCCCTGGAGATTAATGCAAACTACAAACAACCACTAATATCAAGCAAGGCAAGGGAAAACAGAAGCACAAAAATAACCAGCGAAAGAAAAAAATAAGCAAAACAGAAAAATGAAAATGAAAAACAAAACAATCTCCCAAACAAGCATAAAAAAACCCCAATATACTCAGAATCAAGCAAACACTAGCAAAACGACAGAGAGAGAGAGAGAAAAAGAATTGTATAGTGAAGAAAAATAAGAGAGAGGTGTATGTGGATTTAGAGCAAAGGATTGGAAATTGGATATATAAGTAGGGTGAAATTTAGACAGTGGGTAAAAAGAAGGAATAGGGAAAATCTAAAACAGGAATAGGGTAAGAGAAACAGGACAACAAAAGGGGAAAAGTGAGGAAGAGGGTTTTGGCTTAAGGGTAAAGGTGAGATAGAGAGAAATGATGCTAAAGGAACGATGAAAATAGAGTGTAGAACACTAATCCCAAAATAAAATAAAGAAAAAAATAAAATGACACTTGAAAAAATGGTAAAATGATAGCAATAATACTGGCTAATAAAAAATGTAATTAAAAAGGTAAAATCAGGTGATGAAAAAAATAATAATAAAATAGATTCTTAATTATATGGTGAAAAAAGAATTAAAAATAAAAATAAAAATGTGC
>NW_005365985.1:0-491 GCF_000412655.1 Myotis brandtii
ATAATGACAGAAAACTTCCCTAATATGGGGAAGAAAATAGTTACACAAATACTGAGAGTCCCATGCAAGGTGAATCCCAAAAGACCCACACCAAGACATGCCAAAATTACAATGACAAATGTTAACAACAAAGAGAGAATCTTAAAGACTGCAAGAGAGAGACAGAGAGTTAGCTACAAAAGATGCCCCATAAGATTATCAAATGATTTCTCAACAGAAATACATCAAGCTAGAAGGGAATGGAAGGAGATATACAAAGTGATGCAAAGCAAGGGACTGAATCCAAGAATATTCTATCCAGCAAGACTATCAATCAAAATTGAAGGGGAAATCAGGAGCTTCGCAGACAAAAAAGAGGCTAAGGGAATTTATCACTACCAAGCCAACAATGCAAGAAATGCTAAAGGAATGCTGTATAAAGAAGAAATAAAAAGGTAAGAAGAAACACAGGCTAAAAAAATAAAAATGGCTACAAATAAGTACCTTTCAAT
>NW_005365986.1:0-631 GCF_000412655.1 Myotis brandtii
CGACGCTCTATCCACTGAGCCACACTGGCCAGGGCTAAATTTTCTTGACATGGAGATGCTTCCAAGAACAAAAGAACCGTTTTCGCTAAGCTGTAAATGTGCAGAGATTCCTGAGAATGAATTGTCTGCATCACTTACATCTATAACAATCATTATCTGATGGGGTGCCGTGATATTAGAAGCACGTCCCTATTATATATTTAACTAGAGGCCCGGTGCATGAAATCCGTGCACAGTGGGGTCCCTCGGCATTGCCTGAGGAGATTGGGCCCAAGTTTGCACCCCCAGCCCTGCAGCCCCGGCTGGCACCCTGCCTTGGACTGGCACAACCCGCTCACTTGCCCGGCCCCCCCCATTGCCCCAGCTGGTAGACCAGCAGGACAATCAGTGTCCCCACTTACACCTGCCTTGGCCTCGCGCCACCTGCTCACCTGCTCCACCATCCCGCCGCAGTCCTATTCTCATTGGAGCCCATCGGGGACGGTAGCACCTCCACTGCTGCCCGCTGCCACCACCACGTCTCCAATGACCACCATGTTCTGCGTCGCCCCCTGGTGGTCAGTGCATGTCTAACTCCCAGTCAGTCTAACTCCTCCCATAGGGACAATTTGCATATTAGCCTTTTATTATA
>NW_005365987.1:0-829 GCF_000412655.1 Myotis brandtii
CTGTAAAGAAGTTAGGGAAAGAAGAGATTACTTCTAGTTGAAGGGGCCAAGAAAGGATTCCTGAAATTTACACAGGTATGGATAAAGGACTTGTACCTAGAATATTGAAATAACTCTCAAAACTTAACAGTAGAAAAAGTGAACAATCAAATTAGAAAATGGATAAAAGGCATAAAGAAACCTTTAGCTGGACCTTTCGCTGAAGAGGACAACATATGATTGCAAATAAGCACATGAGAAGATGTTCAACATCATTAACCCTTAACAAGATCAGTAAATCAATACCCGCCAGTGGTTCTCAACCTTCTTAATGCTGCAACCCTTTAATACAGTTCCTCATGTTGTGGTGACCCCCAACCATAAAATTATTTTCGTTGCTACTTCATAACTGTAATTTTGCTACTGTTATGAATCATAATGTAAATATCTGATATGCAGGATGTATTTTCATTGTTACAAATTGAACATAATTAAAGCATAGTGATTAATCACAAAAACAATATGTAATTATATATGTATTTTCCGATGGTCTTAGGCGAAGTCACAACACTAAATGCTGGCAAGGTTATAGAAAAACTGAATCTCTGTTGGGAATATCAAATGCAGTAGCCACTCTGGAAAATAGCTTGCAGTTTCTTAAAAACCAAACATAGAGTAACCATAGGACCCAGCAATTACACCCCTGAGCATTTACTCCACAGAATGAAAAACTGATGTGCACACACACACCTGTCCATGAATGTGCATAGCAGCTTCATTTGTAGTGGCTCAAAACTGGACATAACCAAAGGTCCTTCAATAGGTGAATAGTGGAACAAATTGTGGTTTT
>NW_005365988.1:0-538 GCF_000412655.1 Myotis brandtii
AGGAGTCCAGCGCTGTGGGCAAGCTCCTTTTGAGGACATAGAAGTAGATTTTTCAGAAATAGGGACTAGCAGAAGGAATAAATGCCTGCTACTCTTTGTTGGCACCTTTTTAGTTTGGGTCGAGGCATATCCCACTCACACTGAAAAGGTGAGAGAAGTCACTAAGGCATTGCTGAAGGATATAATTCCACGGTATGAAATGCCTCTGACCATAGGGTCTGAAAATGGCCCAGCCTTTGTAGCAAATAGTACAACAGGTAGCTAAGTTTTTAGGAATTAAATGGAACCTACAGACAGCCTACAGGCCTCAGAGTTCAGGGAAATTGGAACGCATGAATCAGACCATAAAGCAGACTATGGCTAAGCTATGCCAAGAGACAACCTTACCCTGCACAGATATTTTGCCTCTTGTACTCTTGCAGGTATGCTGTGCCCCAAGGGCCAGGGTAGATTTCTCTCCTTTTGAAATTCTATATTCAAAGAATATAGACCCCACCCCTTAATTCAGCCAAAGAGAGATTTTGGGAAACTTAGAAAT
>NW_005365989.1:0-9050 GCF_000412655.1 Myotis brandtii
TTTCCCACCAGTTTCAATTTTTAAAAATTATTTTTTTCTATTTACCCTGACTTTATATGAGGCTTCCTCCTTGGTGCTTTCACACTTATCACACAGAATGAGTTTTTAAATGTCCATAATGTGCCTGGCTGGTGTGGGTCAGTGTGAGCATCGACCCATGAACCAGGAGGTCACAGTTTGATTCCTGGTCAGGGCACATGCTGGGGTTGTGGGCTCAACCCCCAGTAGGGGGCATGCAAGAGGTAGCTGATCAGTGATTCTCTCTCATCATTGATGTTTCTATCTCTCTCCCCTTCTCTCCTCTCTGAAATCAATAAAAATATATTTTAAAAAATTTAAAATGTCCATAATGTACCTCAAGGCATACCACAAACAAAACAAAAACATGGTAGATTAACAACAAAAAGGAGAAACTGACATAACTGTGCAGAGGGAGAACACCGCCAAGATGTTCTGTCCCCGGACAAAGGTCACCCATTGGACAGCTCCTCATGAAGGAACACAGCTCTGGAAGAGCTCAGGAGTCCACTGAAGAAACTTCAGTGACTCAGCAGAACAACAACAAAAGCCAGAATAATTGCAAATACAGAGAAGGAAGACAGTTTCATTTTGCCTGAATCACCCCATCTCCCATGGAGGCATTGTTTAGCGCCCAAGGGAATTTCCCAGCTAGAAAAAGTTTCCTGTGCCAGGAAAAGATGAGCAGGGTGAGCAGTCAGCTTCTCCAGCCCTTGGAGGCATCGCACGAAGATCCGGCTTAGGTCTTGCCCCACCCAGACTGCAAAGCCGAGGCATGCAGAGATGGCTATGAACACGAAGAAAAGCACTGGGTACCATGCAGCCAGAGTCATCATGGTTCTCGGCGACCTGTTCTACAGATAGATCCAGTCGTTATTGCCTCTGAAGAAGGAACCAGTGGGCAGCGCAGCTCAGAGAACCACCTACAGATTTCACCAGTTTTTGCGCCCCAACTATTCAAGCCATCCGAGTTCCTCCTCACTTCCTCCCATCCCTGCTCCCACTGGAGCCCGGTAACTGCACCAGCAGCCAGCCCGGGCCACTGTGGCTATGGGAGTGCAAGATACCAGCACGGACCTTCACAGCTGATGCCCAGCCTTGTGTGCATGGCGAGAGCCGCTCCAGCTGTGCAGTTACACTCTGCAAGCCTGATGCCAGTCACAGGCCCCCACTGCTGTGTCCATCGCTGGGGGAAGACTGTGTAGCCATGGGAGAGCACAGCGACAATCAAGGCCCCACAGCTGCTTATAGGCTCAAATCAGGCCCTGTCTTCTGTCACTGGCCTGCACCACTGCTTACCTCTAGCTAGCCATTCCAGCTGTGCAATGCATCTCCTCAGCCCAACCCCTGACACTAGCCTCCATTGCAGTGCACCTGTAGGGAAATACAGCAGCCTGAGTAGTATACACGGCCAATCAGGACCCCTGTAGCTACTCATGTGCCTGCAGTTAGCTGCAGCCTGGCCGCCTTCCCTGGCCCCCACCACTGTGTGTGTCTGCAAAAGGCCCCTGTCACGACACAGGCACCTGAAGCTGGCCCCTGCAGGCAAGCGTGTAACACTACTGTCTTTGGCCACAACTGCTGCCTTCTGTGAAACACAGTCACTGGACCTGGAGATGCTGCTGAAGACCCCAACAGCCCTTGAAGCCATTGCAGACTCCTCACTGTGCTTGCCAGGAACCACATGGTTGTTAATGTTGTGGACTCTACTAGCCTCAGCCAAAGAGACAGCATGTCCTCCTGACGCCTTACCACCACACACTTGTGCCCTACACCACTAGACTTGGTTCTCAATGTGCTGTAATATGCCCCCTCCCACACATAAGAGTCCTCCCATACTGAAGTCAGTTCATAAAGTCTTAAGAGGTGGCTCCTTCTTCAAATGTTGCAGACACTTATGCAAGGCTACTGAAATCATGGAGAATTAGAGAAACATGAATCAACCAAAAGAATACAATAAACTTTCAGTAGCTGGCCTGAAAGAAATGGGTTTCCAGGAATTACTCAACAAACAATTCCAACTACTTGTTCTGACGATTCTCAGAGAGCTACAAGTTACACAGATAAATACTTTAACAACATCAGGAAAACAATGTGACAGAAAACATAAAATAAGAACCAAATAGAAATTTTGGAGCTGAAGGATTTAATGACTGAACTAAAGGATTCAAAAGAGAGCTTCAAGTAGACTTGACCAAGCAGAAAAAGGAATCGGGGACCTTGAAGACAGATTATTTGACATTATGCATTAAGAGGAGGAAAAGAGTGAAAAAAAATCTATGTGATCCATATGGGTTACATCAAAACAATCAGTTTAAAAATTATTAGAGTTCTAGAAAGAAAAGAGAGGAAAAAATGAGCAGAAAGCTTATTTAGAAATAATGCTGAGAACTTCCCAAATCTGGGAAGATATTTGGGCATCAAAGTTCATGAAACTCATAGGTCACTAAGGAAACTCAAATAAAAAAGATCCTCAAGACATATAATAATACAACTGTCAAAGTAAGAAGAGCTTTTTAATAAAAAGACAAATAAATTTCACTTCATATTCTTAATCCTTCTATGAGCCCCAAGTACTCTTTTATAAACATTCTGACAGTTGTAAAGTTCTAACAGTGCCTACTAACGATGAGTCAGATATAGTTAATTACAGGGTCAAAGGGAGCTGACCTCAGGTGCCAACCACAGCAGCTGAGGATTCAGGTCTCCAGGAGTTTCACCTGGCACAAGTGAGCATCACAATTCCTCCTTGACGAAGGAAAACCATGCCATATGCCTGTGAGTAACCCCGCAGAGCCCAGCCCTGTTCCTGGAACGGAAAAACTTACAAAGCAAGATGTTATGGTACTGACTACATCCCAGAAACATCAAGCAGGAAGAGATCATGGAGATTATCTCATCCAAACTCCTGACTTTTGAGATGAAGATCCTGAAGCTAAAATAAAGTGGTAAGTGCTGGCACAGTGCAAAGGACTTTAACCCTGTTATCTTTCCAGACAGTGTATTAGTGGCAACGCTGAAATGCCATGACTCATCCAGGCTCTGCGCTAACATGAAATCTTTTCTGACTTCCATTTTGACATTCATCCTGTATTTACTAATGTATTTAACTCAGTTTTTATTACTACCTCATTTTTATGTGTTTTTTTTTTTAGTTTGAAGAAAGAAAATCATGTACTCCAATGGAATTTTATTTTTCATATTTTTAATCATATCTTCAATTTTTTTATTTTCCCCTAGAACCAGGTTTTCTTCTTTTCAGTCCTCAAAGGGTTTTACTTGTCTCTAAATATAGTACATAGAGTAGTTAAAGTGTGCAAGGTCTAAGACCAGGCAGCCAGGAACTTGAAACCTGGCTCTCTCACTTACTGTGTGACCTTCTGCAAATTACCTGGACTCTCAGTGCCTCAGGTTTCTCATCTAGAAAGTGGACATTAAAAGGACCACTTACTTCATGTGTCCATTGTGAATAGTGAATAGATTACTATATTAGCCTGGCACCTGGCAAGTGTTCAATAAATGTTATCTGAGGCTAATGGTGAATTCTTATGTCAAGGATGGTGTTATCCTTGCCACCTAGCATATTTCTGGCTATTGTTCCTCCTTGAATGAATAATTTATAAATATTTAGAAAATTACAACCAATATGGGCATTCAATGAAGAAAAATGTCACAAGATTGTTGAAGCTTCTGAGAAAGTATTACTTTATCTAAAGCTGAATGGAAGTTAGGGGTTGGGTGGAATAAAATTAAAGTGCATATAGCAAGACCCTGCAATGATTGGAGGTGAAGGTCAAGTGGGAGATAAAAGGATTCACCTTCCCTCCTGCAAGTGCATCAGAGTGAATGTGCTAATAGCTGGCTAAGCCACATTAATATACACACATTTCCTCATAGTAACAAAAAATGTTTTAAAACAAATTTAGCTATTTTTAAAAAATTGGGGACCAGTTAAGACCATTTTAGTACAGAAAATTAAGATTTAAATTTAAAAAATAAAGGATAAAGGAGTCAAATATATGGTGACAGAAGAAGACTTGACTTTGGGTGGTGGGCACACAATGCAATATACAGATGATGTATCATGGAAATGTACTCTTGAAACTTATATGATATTATTAACCAATGTCACCCCAATACATTTAATTAAGAATGTTTTAGTGAATGAAATACATTCTTGTATATTTCAGTTTATATGTTACTTTAAATTCTCACAGACTCTATCCCCCAAGGCCATCTTCATAACATATATGCATTTAAATCAATTGCTTTTGACAATTGAGCTAGATTATCCTAGTCATGGGGGTGATTCAGGGCAGGAGGGCAAATTCAAATACTTCCACAGGTCTCTCTTCTCTCTGTAAAGTGTTCTTATCATACATACCAGGGTACCACCTGAAGAAATGATAGCATCTGGCAAAAAACATGGCCCTAGAAGAGCATCATGGGTACAGAACCCACACTGCACATGGAACCACTAAGGCAGGATGGAGGCCTTGCTTCTAAACAGTTATGTACCCTTGGGAGAACCTTTCCCACTTTTGGGAAATCAGCTTCTTTATCTACAAAATGGAGATAATCAAACTGGTTGCTAAGGTTTGTTTTCAAGATAACCTGACATCATAGGTATGAAAGCACTTTGAAGCTATAAAAAATCATAACAATAAAGAGTGGCATTATTATTTTTACTTCTTTTGGGAATGAAAAAATACTTGATTTTCAACATTAGGTGCAATGTGGTTCTATTATTCTAGATGAATGAGAGTGATCCAGTGTGGGACTTTTTGAAGAGAGAGACTTGGGTTTGAACATCAGTTCTATGTATAAATTGTAATCTCGCCAAGGCTTTTATCTAAATCTTGGAGTTGGAGATAGTTGCATATAAAGTATAGAGTTTATAAGATTAAATATAATAGTATTTTTCAGTTGAATAATTGTACCTTATAATTAAGTGCTTGTCATGTGTCAGTAGTAATGAAATATTCTTACGATTTCCACTTTAAATGGGTGGAGGGACTGATTATTAGAGAGCACCTTTCAGATAATTGCAATTTAACAGGGTTGATCATCTTATCCTCCAAGGTGGGTCTAATTTCAATACCCATGTTGAATTGGAAAGGAACCATCTACTAGTAAGGGGTGCACAGGCCTGCTGTGGCTTCTACCAACACAGGTTGAGTAGGCCTCCCCCAGCACCTCACCTGAGCTTGGTTACTTCCCAGCCCAAGGGGCATTTTTTCTGAAAGTGAAAAGATTTCTGTCTTTGTGACAATAATCTATGTTTTTGAATGTGGGGGTTTATAGTGCTTCAGGGCAGATGTTCTCAGTTGGAGGGCTGGCTTTAGTTGTAAGGTTGCTCTTATGGCTAAGTCATCTTCTGCTTGCTTTTCTGCACTGCACAATGGTTCTAGATATTTATGGCACAGAATCAGAACATTAGTTATTTTGACTTGTCATTATTGAATAACTTCACAGATGAACAGTATGCATGCTTACAAAAACATGTCAACTCTGCTTTCTCAGGATCCTCTCTCCAGCTGACTTAATGATGAGTGAGCAACTCTATTTTCATGTCAGAAAACACTAAAATGTGGGACAGCCTGAAATGAACTAGTGAAGCCAAAGCCGTGTCTGGTGGGGAAACTGAGGAAGGCAGAAGGCATCCGTTCTGGCTCTGAAGTGGAGACAACAAAAACAGTGAGTGGACCTCCCAGCCAGGTTGTGCCCAGTGGTGTTTCCTAGGAGTTACTCAGTGGCTTCCAGGAGACAGGAGCTCCCCTTAGGGACTCTCCGCTGTCACTCCCGCCCTCCCAGCTGTCCTCCACACCTGGGCCCCAGAGAGCCCCGGGGATACTGGGAAATGGAAAGTGGCTCTTGTTAAATTGTTCAAGGCTTTGATGTTGCAATCACTTTCTTGAATAATCCTGAATGACCACAGAAATGATTGGAAGAAAACCTACCCATGGAGCATTTTCCTCCAACTTGAATGAGCTGGCTCAGCAGTAATCCTACCTAAGACTTTCATAGAGACATTTTTATTTGAAGATCTAAAGGACTGCCCGCTAAGCACCTCCTGACAAATGGGAATCATTGCAGATCCCGGCCCAACCCTGTTTGTGGAAATAGCAATATTACACATTTCTCTGTGAAAGAACTTCTCTACATGGGATAAAGGAACTAATGAGAGGCGTGAGTCCTTCCCCTGGAGATACTTCTCTGCCTGCTGGGGAGAAAGGGAAATCTGAACTCCAAATTCTTCTGTTTGCTCCAAAGCCTTCCCGACCAGCCTCAGGCTGAAGTTACTTGGGCTTAACATAAGTAAATTCAAGTGTCTGTTATGTTTAGCACGTCTATACTTTAATAGTATTTTCCTAATTTGAAAAATAAAATTTGTTCAAAGCAAAAGACTATTTGGAAAATTTAAAAAAGTTTAAATTTATCTTGATTGTTAAAAGTATTACAGATTTCGACTTTTCTCCCTATTGGCTCCTTCCACCCCACTTCTGCCCCTCCCCAGGCCTTCAACTTTATTCATCGTATCAGCATGCATACAATGGCAAGCACTGTAAACATTTTGATGTATTGTTCTTTAGACTTCTTTTATTGTACAGAGGTGTCATGTTTTCCCTCAAAACACAAAATAAAGTACCTCACTTAATGAGATAAATTTCTCTTTTTACCCAGCAATATGTTATATTCAGCCCAGGTCAAAACAATATGATCCTACAACATGGTATTTTTTAATGACTTTACAATATTCTATTTAAGAATCCATTTTAGTTTAACCAATTCCCTATGGTTGGGTATTTAGGTTGATTTCAATTTTTAAGATGTTTTAAAATATGTACTGTAACAAACATCTTTGAAACCAGGAGTAATTTTTTAACATAAGATAAATCCCTGTATCTAAAATTTCTGGTTAAAATATGTACACTTTTAAGAATTTTCAAAACATTTTATCCAATTGTTCTGCATAAAGATCATACAAATTTTATTTCACGCCAAAAATGTACGAGTGTCTAGTTTCTTGACACTATTACCAAATTAAATAATATTTTTAAATTTTGCCCAAATTGACATAAGATTAGCTGAACATCAAATGTCTAAGTGCTTCATTTCATTACTGGTGAGAATGGACATGCTTTCATGCTTGCTTGTGCTATTTCATGTCTACTTATTAGATGTATGTTTAATAAAACTGCCCTGTTCATGTCTTTTGCCCATTTTAATGGGGTAATCGTCTCTTCTTACTGACTTGTAAGCGATATTTAAACATTGAAAAGCTAAGTAACTTGTCACAACTGTTGTAAGTTTGACTTCGCTATGATTCCTTAAATTCAGAAGCATAGAATTGTTCTTATCTGAAGAGCTCTCTCTTTTCTTTCTTTATTTTTTTGCTTTAGTGCTATGCCTCTGAAGTTTTTCTCCAGCACTAAAGATTATATAAATATTCAAATACAGTTTCTTATTGAATGCGCTTTTTATTATAACTTTAATCCATTAGAGTTTGATTTGATGGATTTCATATGATAAGGTTCAATTGTTTTTATTTTTAAAGGGCTAAAGGTTTATGTACATGGAGGTACTAAAAGGGGAAGGCACCCCATAGAGAAAAGATGGCCAAATGGTGAAAATAGCTGTGAGTTCTGTGCTCTTGTCTCACCCCCAAGTGTGTGTGGCAGGCAAATTCCTTGACTGCTCTAAGTTGCAGTAATGTCTGCAAAGTTGCTATGGGATGAAAGGAAATAAAACTTTGAAAAAAAGGAGTACCTATATTATATAAATTACATTAGAGGATTTGGAATGGTGGGGATTGTGGGGTATAGAATTCCAGTTTTTTAAAAATAATTTAATTTTTTAAATACTTTATTTTTTAATTTATTATTTTCCCCCATCACCATTTATCCCCTCTACAACCTCCTCCACCTCCTCCCCCAACAATCACCACACTGTTGTCCATGCCCATGAGTTCTTTTTTCCTTTTTGCTCAACACCCCCTTTAACCTTCCCTCCCCCAGAGCTGTCTGCCTGCTCTCTATCTATAAGACTATCTCTATTTTTGCTGGTTAGTTCAGCTTGTTCATTAAATTCCATATATGAGTGAAATCATTCTTTTCCAAGCTTGATTCTAAGGAAAAGCCTTTCAGGGAAATAAGAAAAGTGAAGGAAAATGGGAGATTTAGGGTTAAGGAAAAGAATACATACGGTTCTTTTCCTCTTCCACTTCCCAGTTTTGAACAAGAAAACGATTTGACTGCATCTTAAAAGAACTTTGGCCTGTGTGTTTCACTGTAGCTGCACTTCTCCCATGGCTGTGTAGTACTCAGAATACCACACGCAACTGAATAACTGAGTTCTCTCTTGTCTTATGTAAGGCTCTCCCCTCTCCTCCTTCTCCTGCCTGCACAGCTCCTTCATAAATAGGATTTTTTAAAATGTTTTGTTTTTATAAATCTATAAATCACCGTCTGTACCAAGTGCTATAGGAGGTTAAAACATGCATTTAAAGCCTAATATTTATATAATTTGGCAATACTGGAAAGAGCTTACCCTTGAGCAACTTTGGGAGTATTTAACAGGCTCTCATAAAAATGTAGGTAGGGTTGAATATCTTTCAGTTAGAAGGGGGGTTATTACTATCACACCAGAACAGATTGGTTTAGTTGGTGGATTTTTTAAAGTAGATTAGTTTTATGTTGTTAAGGTATATATTACCCCCATGTGTAATGATCTTTTCTTAAAAAGTATTTTTCTGTTATCAGTACAGTTCTTTTTTTTTTCTAGAATAGAGGAAATTTTGTTAGCATCAAGCCACTTTTACTAATGTTAGGGTCTAATTCTAAAAGAAGCATTTTTGGGGAGAAACCAAGATGGCGGCATAGGTAAACACCGGAAATTGCTGCCTCCGACAACAACTTCAAAAATACAACTAAAAGACAGAATGGTCATCATCCAGAACCACAGGAAGGCTGGCTGAGTGGAAATTCTACAACTAGAAGGAAAGAGAAGAGCACACAGACTCAGAGGAGCTA
>NW_005365989.1:11142-42013 GCF_000412655.1 Myotis brandtii
TATGTAATATCTTAATCAATAAAAAAATATATTTAAAAATTAAAAATAAATAAAAAAATAAATAAAAGAAGCATTTTCATGTTTATTTGTAAAGAGATAAGATATACCCTGAATAACAAACTCTATGAGCAAATATTTTAAGTTTTACTTTACCAATAGGTGCTTCTATAGACTTCTGAAAGTACACCTGAGCAGAGAAGGGGAGACATCTGGTGGATGCCAGTTGGAAAGAATGCAAAAGTCACCAGAGCCCAGGACCTAGTAAGAGTTCTTTCTTTCTTTCTTTCTTTCTTTCTTTCTTTCTTTCTTTCTTTCTTTCTTTCTTTCTTTCTTTCTTTCTTTCTTCTTTCTTGACAATAATGAACAAATAAAAAACGACAGAAGGAAAGCATGTTAAAGTTCTTAATGCTTACTGGTTTTCCTTTGTTAGCAACAGTTAAAATAATTTTAAATTAGATTGAATATTTTAAAATTTAGATATGTATCTTTTTCTCTCGCTAACAAGCTCTTCTAAATCTTTAATATGCCATGTTTAGTCCTGATCCAGGCATTAATACATTTTTGGGGGGTGGGGTGAAAATAATTATGAGCACTCCAAGTATATGTGGGGAAAGTTTTCTCATGATGCATTTTTTGTATAGCTCTTAGCAATCTCCATCAGAGTTTAAAATTCACACAGAGAAAGAGTGTTCTACTCCTAGGAAAATATGCCAGTCATCCACTGGCAGAAGTATACAGAGATAAAGTCATGTTCCTTAAGCATTGTTTGCAAAAATCAAACAGCTAGAAACCACTTGGATTTCCATTCTAGAGGAGTGATTCAATAAATCAGAGGATGTCAACATAATGAAACATAACCACTAGAATGAATGAGGTAGGTCTGTATTATCATTAAACTATTTGCTAAATATATTTTAGTATTAAATCTTTTATATAAAAATGTGTGTATGTTAAAATTATTTAGAAGTTCACAGAATTCATATTTTGACTGAATGCTGAATGATCAAGTGTTAAAATCCATATTCAGCTAATGCTGAGGCCAAATCCAAATATTACCATTAATAAATGTGGAATAAAAGAAAAAATCTGATAGCTTATTAAATATAATAATGACTAAAATTTTTACTATTAAAATTTTGGTGGGTATATACTGGAAGTTTAATATTACAGTAAAGGTGAAATACGTTCTCAGCATTTGACACAACTAATTTGTTCTTAGGGTCACTTTACTGCAATCTTGTGATACTAAGAAGATACTCATTTCCAAATGGCACTTTTGATAATGTCATTTAATTTTTGTACAGCAGAATCTAATTCAGGATAAAGCAAGTTAATCCATTCTGTAGATGGAACATTGTATTACAACTAAAAGTCACAGTGACTCTTTATTAATTATTTACTTATATATTTTCCTGCTGCTCTGTAAGCTTTCTGGGGAGGGATCCATTCACGTTTATAAATTCAGACCTCTAACAGGCACTTATCAGATTAATGAATGAAAGAATTTTAAAAATTCCTTATGCTGATCCAAAGTCTTCCAGAAAAAACAACTAGGCTGTATTTCCCAGCATCCTTTGCAGCTGAGGTAGACACTTGACTGGAACAAGCAAAACGACTGTGTACCCTGTGCAGGCTGAGCTCTTGGAAACCTCCCATGTGCACTTCTGGTGCTCTTTCCCCTGTGGCTGACTAGGCTGTCAGCTCCCACTGTGGGCTTGGAAGCCATGTGTGATGGCAGAGCTGCGGGTCAGTCACTCTGCCCCACCCCTATTGACTTAGAGCCATCTCCTGCTGTTTCATGACTGAGAAATAAACTTGTGTTGTGCTAAGCCAAACTATGTTTGTCTATATTTTACTGTGGCCTAGCAGACCGTAATACCCTAGTCAAAGAGGAAATTGACCCAGTCTAAACCATCCAGTCCTCTTTCCTAATTCAGGCCAGATTAGAGATGAATGTCTAGGGACCTATCTGTTCATTCCTTTAGCCAGTGTCAACTGAGTACCCACCATCTGCCACATTCTCTGCTGTATGCGGAGGGTACAACGTGAACAGGAAAGCATGGGTCCTGCCTTCATGAGCCATAAAGAATAGCGGGAAGGACAAAAAATAGGCAAATAAGCAAAACATAAACAAATGAGACTAAAATACTTTAAAGTTGTGATAAGTGCTATGAAGGAATCAAACAACCTATGGAGCTGAAAAATAAAAGGCATGCCCGTGGAGGATTTTATATGGGAAGAGGTTCAGGAAAGACCTCCCTGAGAAGGTGATATTGAAGCCAAGACCCAATTGGTGAGAAGGACCCCTCTATGTGATGACTGGAGTTAAAATCATTCCAGAAATAGAAGCTGCCTGCAAAGGTTGTAGCGTAGGAAATAACTTGGCCAGTGTGGCACATGGCATGCGGGATGATGTTGAGTTAAGCAAAGCTAAATTCCAGAGCCAGGTAAATGTGCCAACATTCTGGCTCCCTGTTCATAAATCTGTTGGATTTAGCTGAAGACAAGGATGCTCACATCTTCTGTTTGCTTTATCATTTATTTTGTTCCATGTAGACATATGTCACTGAGGGGAAAAACAAAGCCAAAAGCTACAGTAGCCCAATGTATTTGACTTTAGTATTTCATTAAAAAATGAAGGACCACATGGGTTATTAAATGAATTTTATAAAACAAAAAGTTCTATTCTATGAAAAATATCTTTCACTCTGCTTTCTGCATAGTCATATAAATAAACTTTACTAATTAGAATTAATCATTAAAAAATAAGAGTAAGCCCTAGCCGGTTTGGCTCAGTGGATAGAGTGTCGGCCTGTGGACTGAAGGGTCCCAGGTTCGATTCCGGTCAAGGGCACATGCCCAGGTTGCAGGCTCGATCCCCAGCAGGGAGCGTGCAGGAGCAGACGATCAATGATTCTCTCTCATCATTGATGTTTCTATCTCTCTCTCCCTGAAATCAATAAAAATATATTTTAAAAATATGAGTAAGATTGCTATCTCTTTTCCATATAAAATAAAACATATTTCAGAAAAAATATGAATAAACACATTGTCTTTCATGAGTTAGCTCATTCAACAATACACATTATAAATCTATTGATAGAAAATTATCACTCACTTTAATTACTGTTACTATTATTTGATTACCCAAAGATAACAGCATACAGCTAAGATATTGAGGCTTTATTCTTTTCTTAAATGTGCCCATAACTTCTCATTTCTACAGCATCCATTTCAATGATTTTCTTACAACCATGTCCATCCTCAGGTTAGCCTCAGTGCTGCTGTGACAAATTGCCTTGCCAGTAGCTACATATGGGATTATCTCCATGGACTTCTTACAGTTCTATGCACCATGTGTGGCCCACAGGATTCTTTGCTGGATGTCAGGAGTCAAGGACACCTAATGTAAAGCCATGGGATATCATTTAAATAGCTTTATGTAGATGGAAAAGACATCTTCCCTCTCAGAAATAGGCACCGGGTTTTTTTCTCTTAATTAACCTTACCCATGGACAGGGATAGTTTGAAAAAGCAGTCAGCAGGTTGTTGGGGAAATGTAGGATCTATGGAGCGTCTGGCCCAGCACTCTGATGGATTGGTGTGGTGACTGGCTTGGAGTTATTCCACTGCAGCTTGTCCTGAAATCACCACTTACAATGGGAACCACTACCTTGGCCTCCACAAGTTGTTTCTCCATAGTTTTGCTCTTGAGATGGCTTATCCTTGGATTTTAGAGCTACACAACCTCCATTAAACATCTCCAGCTTGTGACACCACAGGAAAAGAACTGCTTTCTGTGTTTTGTTTTTTTGAATTGTTGGAAAATCCAGGATTCTACATGGAAAGTACGTATGATCATGTGATGTACTTTATGTGAAATGTTTAGCCCTATGCCAGGCACACAATGAGCGTGTGATAAATGGCAGCTGCTGCTGTCATCATCGTTATTATCATCAGCTCTTACAAAACCTTTGTTAGAGACTGATTGCTTGAACTTCAAACTGACATCAATCAATCAAATTAACAGATGTTTTTTGGGAGCAGAATATGACTATTGCTAATTCAGTGGGTAGCCAGAAAGAGTTATAGTAACTTAGAGAGGGACAGTTCACAATGGGCTAGATAATAAGATTTCCACACACACACACACACACACACACACACACACACACACACACACAGATTTAGAGGATATTTAGATTTCTCACCTGAAGCCCTTTCAGCCCTTCCCCAAATTATATTTGATTGTAAAAAAGGACAAACCTTCAAGAAATGGGGAAAAAAGCAACACCTACTTATTCTTGACCAAGATTCTCCCAGTGTCATCATTTGATTACATTTGTTTTACCTCCAGACTTTTTTTTTCTGAACCATTTGAAAAGAAAATGTAGATATCCTGACACTGGATATTTCAGCTTATCTCTCAAAAGAGATAATCACAACGTCATTATTTTATATAAGAAAATAAAAGAATACAGCCACAATATAATCCATTTTCAAAATCTCCCAATTGTCACAAAACTGGTTTCCATAGTCTTATTTTTGGCCCAGGAAACAACTAATAAGCAATCATTTGGTTGTTAGCAGAATCGTATCTCCAGTCCCATTCGATTCCCATGAAGGTCGAAGCTCTTGACACCATTTTCTCCACATGAGGAATGGGTGCTTTATCAACCAATCCTTACATTAACAATTTGGGTAGGAAACAAATCCTCCTAATTGAATTCTCATTTGATATGACTTTCTAGAAAAAAATCAAGCAGAATATTAAAACAATTACTCATACAGTTCACTTTTTCAAAGAAAAAAATTTCATGCTAATTTTCTGATAATTGGAGGGATATAGAGAAAAGGGGGGGCAAAATGATTGCTTTCTCTTTAATTATCTGCATAATTGCTTTCATTCTCCAAGATGCTTTGACACTGATGATGTAGACTTTGCATTACATTGGGAATGCAAGTGGCCCATAGGTAAATATTGTTTTTGTACATTTGGTGGGTAATTTGGAATAGTTAGAAACATAAACACCTATTTCTTTGCTCTGCGTGCATTTTTGTTTGTAGCGCATAGATCACGTCTCCTTGGAAATAATTAGATTAAGTAATAATGCTCTGCAGCTGCTGAGTTATTAGCCAAATGCTCACCAAATGGGATCTCTCATTAGGACTTGTGAACAGGTAATCTTTTTTGATAAATGAACTTATAATTTTTGTATTCATTTATATAACATGCAGATATCTTCTTTTATATTGTTTTCTAATGTCCTGGAACATAAGATGCTATATTTGATTTCTCCTTTCAAAGAATATAAAATCATTACCAATACTAGATTAAGCTCATTTTCAGTGATGGAAGGATCCATTAGGAATGAGACCCTATGGATAGTGATACGTTATGCATTGAAGTCAAATATTTTTTTCCCAATTTTAACTTCAAAGGAAAGCCACATCGTCGGATAGTTTGCTAAACTTCACAATAATACAAACTCAATGATAATTGCTATGCACATAAAAATAGTTTTCCTGTCCTTATTTAACCAAAGCTATTGAATAGAAGATACAATTAAATTACAAATGAAAACAGCTGTAAATGTTCATTTTTTTCTTTGCATCTGAGCCATATTGTTTCAAGATCTAAACTGCTCCCTGATAGCAGTTTATGAACTTTAGTATGGTGCAATCTTCTTCTTGATGAACTGAGAGAATTCCAATATCTTCTCTCACTGCAAGCAGCAAAAGCTTACCTCAATTACAGCGGTTAATAAATGCACCTGCAGCATCTCCATTTTTTTCTTTCATTAAAAGACAGTGTTGAAATTGGAATCCTTTTACACTGCTGGTGGGAATGTAAGAAGATGCAGATACTGTACTCTGGAAAACAGTCTAGAAGTTCCTCAAGAGGTTAAACAAAGAGTTACCATATGACCCGAAATTGACTCCTAGGTCTGTATCCGAGAAATGAAAACATATGTCTACACAAAAACCTGCATGCATAGTTCAAAGCAGCATTATTCATAAATAGACCCAAGGGAAAGAACCCAAATGCCCATCAACTGATGAATGGAAAAATAACATTTGAAATAGCTATTCAATGGGATATTATTTGGCAATAAAAAGAAGTGAAGTAATGTTCCATCAGAGATGAACCAGGAAAACATTATGTTAAGTGAAAGAAGCTGCTATAAAAGAATTATATTTTGTGATTCTATTTATATTAAATATCCAGAATAGGCAATTATATAAAGACAGGAAGTAGATTAATTGTTCCTTAGGGCTGGAAGGGTTGGGAGGGAAAGGGTTAATGACTACTAATGAGTACAGAGCTTCTTTTTAGGGTGGCACCTGCCACCAAGAGGTGTCACCCAGAGGAACCAAAACATCCCACAGGCAATTTTTGCAGTCTCTCTCCTTCTCTCTCTCTCTCTCTCTCTCTCTCTCTCTCCTAGGCAAGAATCATTTTGCCCCCCCCCCGACCCAATCTTACCCCCTCCTTTCTATGCCCCAACAGCTAAAGAGTGAGACCCAACTGAGGAAGAAGTGGGATGGAAAAGCAAATCATAGTCCCCTCTTCTCAAGCTGCAGCTGGAGAGAAGAAAAAAGGTGAGAACTGAACTGTTAAAGAGAGAACCACAGGCTCAATATGGCGTCACTTGTGCCAAAAGCCCATGATATCAAACCTAGATTTAATACCTGATCTAATAGCAGTTTCAGCTTCTCCCAGAAATGTAATCTTTTTAAAAAATATATATTTTTATTGATTTCAGAGAAGAAGGGAGAGGGAGAGAGAGATAGAAACATCAATGATGAGAATCATTGATCGGCTGCCTCCTGCACGCCCCCTACTAGGAATGGAGCCCTCAACGGGGTCATGTGCCCTTTACTGGAATCGACCCTGGGACCCTTCAGTCCACAGGCTGACGTTCTATCTACGGAGCCAAACAGGCTACCACAATTTTATAAGTAAGAAAATAGAATGATCTTGGCTTGAAATATATATAAAGAAATAATACATGTAAATATACGCATAACATTTTTTAAGGATGTTCACCAAAATATTAACAGCAATTATCACTGTTAGGTGGGATTATGCATGAGTGTTAGGTTCTTTGTATTTGTAAATGCTTTCCCTCAAATTTCTACTACAAACAAATATATATTTTTAGATATCAGGTAGAAAAATATATTAAGTATTAAACAGTCATAACTTAAATCTAAATTCAAAACACACCATTTACCTCTTAACTTTTTTTTCTGTTTGCAATGCAAGTGAGAGAACTTAATGGAAGTTACCACATTCTTAGAATTTTTATTTAGAATTAATAAAGCAGATAGAGAGAGAAGCAGAGAAAGACAATGTTTACCAGTAAATTCCTTGAGGGAAGAGCCATGCTTGCCTGGTTCACCCTGGGTTCCCAGCAATCAGCCCAGAGCCCAGGGACAGCGACGCCGAGAAACCACGCAGCTTTGGTGTCTCCGTGGCCTCAGCGGCTCAGCTGTAACGGTGAACTGCAGTGCCCGGTACGCATGGTGGTACACGATGCAAGCGGCAGAAGTGCCTGGGAGACCCCTAGGTTCCCAGCAGAGGTGGGGTGAACTAGAGGAGAAACAAAGGGCAATAGAGAGTATGGCTACTGAACGAGTGACAGACCTTGGGATCCTCATAAGTCCTTCAGGAGGGGCCCTCATTTCAGGGCCTGTACAGACAGCTGGGGCAACATGAAGGGCATCAAGTTTATTACCATTAGATGTTATCCCGCCCGTACACAACAAAATGGGAGCAAGACGGTTAAGTGTAGTGCCTTCAAAGCCAATAGCGTTTGATTAGGCATTTTGTGGCTTAATATATATCAGCACCGATATGAGAGTGGAATTCTATAACATGACACATAGCTTCAAATTTGCAAATCTCTTAAACCTTTGAGCTTTCATCGAAAGTTTTGGCTTTGTTTAGATTTGTTATATATATTTCTAATTTTGTGAACTGAGTTACAACTCAGTTACCACTGAGTTAACAAACTAAATTCATTGGGAAATGATTGTTCTAAATAATAGGATATTTCAAAGAAGTGAAAATGTTTTTATATTTACTCACCAGCCCTTAGTCTAGTATGAAATTCAAATTATATGAAATTGTTGCTCCTGGAATTCCTTTCATTATCCTTTTTGTTACTGTTATTTAGTGAACTCTTTTCCTCATGGGCACTGAGAAAATCCAGGCCTTGTTTGGATAGTGGAATCTTGGTCGGAATTAGTGCAATTTAATCCTAAGGATCGTTTTACCCGTTACCATTTGTGTTGAATTGTTAATATCTAGCTATTTGCCCTGTTTCACTTACAGTATTTGCCCTGTTTCGCTTTCCTCAATCAGTTGCCCTTAATAAACTATGGTCTGAAAATATTAACAGGAAATTCACAGCAATAAACAAGTCATAGGTTTTAAATTATATGCTGTTCCGAGAAGCGTGATGAAATTTCCCAAGGCCCAGGAGGGGACTCAGCCCTTCATCCATGTCTCCTCCAACTAGTGCTCTCTGCCATGTAGTCACTTAATAGCCCTCTTGGTTATCAGACCAAAGTCACCATTTCCTAGTACCTGTGTTCAAGGAGCCCTTATTTTACTTACTAATGGTCCCAAAGTGCAAAAGTAGTGATGCTGGCAATTCAGACGCGCCAAAGAGAAGCCATAAAGTGCTTCCTTTAAGTGAACAGGTGAATGTTCTCAATTTAAAGAAAGAAAAAAAAATCATATGCTGAGGCTGCTAGGATCCACGGTAAGAACAAATCTATTCATGGAATTGTGACGAAGGAAAAAGAAATCTTCACCTCCACCTGCAAACGAATCTCACCAGTTAGGCACTGTATTATCTCTACTCATCACAAGAGGGGTGAATACAGGACAATAAGGTATTTTGAGAGAGAGAGACCACACTCATATAATTTTTATTACAGTATGCTATTCTATTTTATTATTAGTTATTGTTTTTAATTTCTTTCTATGTCTAATTTATACATTAAACTTTATCATAGGTATGCATGTGGTATAGCAGAAAACATATTACATATGGTAGTTTGGTACTTGGCATGGATCCCCCATGGATAAAGGAGAGACTACTGTACTAGTATATATGAAATGACTATCATGAGTAATATTTCTTGAGTAAATAGCCCCCGATTGTACTTTAAATATAAACTTACACACAGTTTAGGAATTTTGAGACTAGGTCTGTCTGTCTGAAACAACTATTCCATCAATCATTAGGCTCTTTGGTTTATTTTCTTGACTTGCTATGTTTATGCCGTTAGAAAAATTTTGGCAGTTGTTTAGTGCCATCTAGTGGCCAATTTGTTGTGTACAAAAACTAAACGTTCAACAAAAAGGCTTGTTGCATTTTATTATTCTTTTTATAATACCATTGAATGTATATAATTTAATTTAAAGTTTTATACATTAGGATATAGCCATCCAATCTTAAAATAATTTTCTATTGCATCAAATAACTATTTTTTGATTAGCTGAGAAATACATTTAATGTTACCCAAATAGCTTATAATCATTCTCTTTTATTGAAATTAAAATTAAAGTTAAATGTAAATAAAATAGAAATTAAAAAATTTAAAACTCCACAACACATATTCCTCATTAATCAAAAATTTAAAATTTGCTATTCAGAAGAAGTGAGTTGATAGTGCTATTAAGTGTAAAACGTTAATAACAAGAACGTAATTTCTTACAAAATTACTTAGTTTGGAGAGCATATGATTTACTACAAATAAATACTCTAGTGAAATATCCTAGCATATTTTAGCATAACATTCATGATGTCAATTATGCAAAGCTTGTTCTTCAGTAGCTTCAGAAATAGTGTGCTAGTGTAATTTTGTCACTATTACACAAAATTCCTTTTTTAATGGTCACTTTGTGTAGCTCAACATAGAATATATGTGTGTACTTATCTGTAAACATCATTTATTGAATGTAATTTCAGCATCATTGGTTAAATAGAAGGTGCTATGGACAGAAAAGACATTTTTGTCAAGGATATCAGTTGAAAATATGGAAGGATGCAGAGAATTAGAGTTCATACGTCTTGCAAATCTGGTTTTCTCTTAACTGACAAGAGCATAGTAATGAGAGTTATGCCACAATGGAACGCATTGCCTTGTGAGATACTGATTTTTCACTAGACGTGGGCAAACAATGGCTGGCTGATGGTCATGATGTTGTGGATGATGACAACGGCGATAGTGGTGGTGATGACAATATCATAGCACCATAAGAAAATTATTATTGAATGCTTATTATGTACCAAGAAATGTCCTTATTGATTCTCATGAATTATATAAAAGAGGTACAGTCTGGTGAAGTAAACTGTTGGAGGTCATACAATTAGGATCATTCATTCATTTCATGTCATTCAATCATAAGTGAGTTTCTGGTTTGATGTGTGTGGTTGAATGAGAAGGTCCTCAAATACCCTTGAAATTCTAAAATTGTGTGTTTCCATGAAAGGATTTCTTTCATTAGACAAAAGAAATATTGTGACTGTTCATTGTTTTAATCTTTAAGAAATCCATGTAGAAGTCTACTTGTGGATAAGAATTAGCATAAAACTTGAACATAACCCTACAGTTGACATGGTCTTTATCTGGGTTTTCAGGAAACTAAACTTTTCCTAAGCCTGGAGACCCTCTTTGTGTAAGTGTAGGCTCCCATCACTCAGCAGGCACTGGCAAAGAACCAATGCTCCATCAATTAGATACTCTCACCTGGGACTCTGAATCATGGAAAATGATAAAAGGAGAAGGGATGACTGACTATTATCTACAATGGTGGCGATGCCGGGAGACAGTTGCCAGAGAAGGGGGCCTGGGTAGACTAGTCCTACTAAAAGTTGATGCCTTTCTGTTCCTTGGCCCTCATATTTTACCAGCCTGGTTCAGCAGCCTCTCATTAATTCTGTGAGCCCCTAATATGCTGCTAGTAAATCCTATTCCTGCCTAGATAATCAGAGTTAGTTTTGTTGCTTGCAGCTGAGACCCTTAATGATACCCCACTTCTAACACCAGCATAGTGATTGCTATAAAGTTACTAGTAGTTTCAGACATCAAAGCGATTATTTTGGTGCTGTCTCCAATAAATCAGGTTAAAAAATATAATTCATTATGACTTTCTAGTGTAGTAGAAAGAACTTTCATGAGAAATGTTCTGACCTGACATTTCAGACTAGAGATGTTAGCACAGCTAGGCTATGATTTTTCACTCTATCTCAGAATCTATACGAATAAAAGGGTAATATGCTAATTAGACCAGATGTCTTCTGGACATCCTTCTGGACAAAGCCATGGTGGTGGGGGCTGAGGCAGAGGCAGTTAGGGGCAATCAGGCCAGCAGGGGAGCAGTTGGGGGGCGATCAGGCCAGCAGGGGAGTAGTTAGGGGCATCAGGCCAGCAAGCAGAGGAGGTTAGGGCAATCAGGCAGGCAGGCAGGTGAGAGGTTAGGAGCCAGTGGTCCCGGATAGCAAAAGAGATGTCTGACTGCCAGTTTAGGCCCGATCTTGCAGGGGACATCCCCCAAGGGGTCCCAGATTGGAGAGGGAGCAGGCCAGGCTGAGGGACCCCCCTTTCCCCCGTACAAATTTCGTGCACCAGGCCTTTAGTACATATGATAATTGCCCTTCACTTACAGGTGATTATTATTGCTTTTAATCTACTACAGAGTGTGAGACTCAAATTATACAAGTAAAATCCAAGATGCTTTTCTTCTCATAATAGTAGACTGTGCATTTACCATAATGCAATTATTTGCATTACTACATTTATGGATTTTTATGTAGATACGAGAGGCAGTATAATATTATAGCAACATAGCATAAATTGTAGACTCCGGAGCCAGACAGCCTAGGTTTTAATGAATCTCAGCTCTAATTATCATGTGTAATCTTGAGGCAAATTACTTTAGCTTCTCTGTGCTTCCATTTCCCCAATTTTAAAATGGCAATAATCTCAGAGTTTTAAGGAGTAAAAAAAATCCTCATAATTTTTCATCAACACCTGGGATAAAGAAAAATGAATGTATACACTTAAGGCATAAACCTAATGCATAGAAACAATTATTTGTTTCTGTTAAGGAAGTAGCAGACTTCACAAAGTTATCTCTATAGCCTCTATTTACATTAATTAGTATAAGATAGACTAAATGTGTCAAACCCAGATTTAACATTAGTACAATATGCTTAACTAAAGACCTGATTTGAACTTCACCAGGTTTTCCACGGATGCTTTTCTATTTCAAGATGGCAAGATGGATAAGGGATGCTTGGAAACTCCCGGTACTATTTTTGCAACCTTTCCATAAATCTAAAATTAGTTCAGAAAAAAAGTCATTTTACGTACAAATAACAGACTAAAAAATGTAGGAGAGTAAAAATAATGTTTGATTTTTTCCTTTGAAAAACTTGCTGAATGAAAGTGATGACTTGGAATAAAATGATGTAAAAGGAGATTTTTACACATAAAATTTTAGTAGAGAAACTGTGAAGCTAGCCTGCCCATAAACACTTAACGTACGGGCTTACCACATCTTTGGCAATAAAGTAGTATCAGAGCAGTGAGTGACAGGTAGAAAACTAGATCAGGTTAGTCTACAACAAAATTGTAAACAAACTTCTGCTGCTAAAACTAATGGGACTGCGGGCTGCCAGCCTCATCCATCCTCCCACCCCTATTACTTTCAGTCTAAATTCTTTGTATTGTATTTAGTTGGTCTCTTCTATCTCTAGGTCTGACCTTTCTTACAACACACTTTTTAATTGACCTTCTAGGATACAGCTTTCTCATGTCTAGAGCAGAGGTGCTCTAATAGTCTCATTGTCTCTTGCATTTCTCACTCTGTGGCCCGTGAACAAATCACCTGGAATGCCTGTTAATTATGCTGATTCGTGGATGGAAGCTCAGACCTACAGAATCTGAATCTCTGAACATTGGTCTCAGGAATCTGCATTCCCCAAAGCACCGGAGGTCTAACTCTTAGGACCTCCAGGGTGCAGCTTATCCTCTGCTCTGTGTCCTCCCTCCCGGTGGGCCCATCTTAGTGCCCCTTGTCCTCAATCGAGTTGGAATTTTCTTGCACATTATTGAGCATGTCCTATGCTCAAAATATTTTATCTTGATTCGGAATTTTTGGACTGGAACCAGGATTCTTTGTTTGTTGGAGTCGAAGAATGAATTCACGGACAGAGGGTAATATAGCAAAGGTGGAGATTTATTGAAGAACAAGTACAGACTCCCACGTGGGGAGGGGGAAAGGGTCCCACTGAGTTCCTTTTCCCTATGGCTTATAAAGGCTGCAGATCCTGGTGCCTTGATATCCCTTCTGATTGGTCACTATTCCCTTAGACTGGTTACTATAGTAACTCCTAGGCTCAAAGGTCGAACCAATATTGTTTTCCTGTTCCCTTTGGGCTTTCTTCTTCTCCTTCTGGATGAAGGGCTTCCTTCTCTTTATTTTGTAAATATAGACCTTTTGCTGTTCCCAGCTCCCTCATTCTATGGAAATGTACCTGTTGCAGCTTTTCAGCTTCCCTATTCTATGGAAATATACCTTCTGCTGCTCTGCAGCCCTGTGCTTCTTCCATGGTCCCCTTAATTTCCAAAATTTCTAAAATTTCATAAACCTGTCTTATTTCACCCCAAAAATTCCTGTTTCAATCTCCACCACAAATATAACAGCTTTCTCACTTATTTCCTTCAGATTTAGTCTGCAGACACAGGGGGAAAAGCAAGGAAGCCCAGTAGTGATGTGATTGCATTTCCCAACAGCCAAGTGCTACAAGGACTTAGGATAAATTTTATTTGTTATATTTTATGCAAATAAAATCATAAGACATTTCTTGTTCATCGGAGTGCATATTTGAAAACTGATGCCCAATACATGAGTACTGTATACCACAACATGGAAGTTGTAGGTAGTTAAGTTGAAAATAATATTATTTGCACTGAAATCAACTTTGATTTTGACATCAGATAGATGACCAGCTGGATCCTCCATCCGTCTCACCAATACAGGCTGAGGGGACAAACACAAGCAGCATAGGGAACCTATGCTCCCAAGAATGACAGCCAGCAGAGAAGGGAGTCCAAGTCAACATAAGGATGCAACAAACAAAAGATAATGATGCAGGGCTGAGCAAGGCATGTGTGTGTGGCCTCCAGGGAGGCCAGAGTTAGGGGGACAAGTGGGCGATGGTCAGCCACAAACATCTGCTTCAATTCAGCAAGACTAAGGGCCTCAGGAAAGGTAGCAAAGACAAGTAGACAAGAGAGTTTTGCCTTCTCACCTTGGAGCCTAGTAAGAGTCAGTCTGTAGAAATTCTAGCTGGGACATCTACAGGACTCAACCATGGGTGGAAACGGGGAAATCGAAAGCAATGAAAGCGCTGGCATGGCTCTGGCAGGTATTAAAAACCCACAGCCCAGGGAGGGGCGGGAATAGGACTGGAATGAGTTCCCTTTCATTTCCATAACTAGTCACCTGATAGGACCTAGTCTGTGAAATGCATTATATTAAGTAAAGAGCATCACAGTGGTTTTTTTTTAAAAATTGAATTTATTGGGGTGACATTGGTTAATAAAATGATACAGGTGTCACGTGTACAATTCTATAATACATCATCTGTATATTGTATTGTGTGTTTATCACCCCAAGTCAAGTCTCCTTCCATCATCATTTATTCCCCCTTTGTTTTCTATCACCCTCTACCCCACTTTCCTCTGGCAATTGCCACACTGTTGTCTGTGTCCATGAGTTTTTCCTTTCTTCTTCTTCTTTTTTTAATAGTGTTGATCAAAAGTCCTGGGATACATATTTTCCACAAAATATTTGCTTATCCTGGTTAGAGAAACCCTCGTTTTTCGCCTTCCCCTGGAATAGATAACACCATCCCACGCTCTATAGGAAACCCTGGTTTCAAGGAGATAATTTTGCATGGTTCCAAGAGCAACACTTTGTAGTTGTTTACACAGTGGTTAGGCTGTCAGATCACTACCAGCTCTTCATAGTCCATCTTACCAGATAACGTGTTGAGAGAGATCACAGATTGGCCTCCACCCATGGTCAGTCAAGGAAGAAATAGCATTGGCTCCTCTATGGAAAATTTCCACTTCCCAGGCTTGGCATTTGGAGGCCTAAGACAAGAACATTTATTTCACAGCAGTGGGCACTTAGCTTTTAAGGCTGTGTTTTACTCATGCTGGTTTATCATTGGATAAACCCCTGGTATCACTTGAAATCATTCCTGCAGAAAGGAACAATACAACCTGGGCAGAGCACAGGCTAATACGTTATAGTTTTTTAAGATCTATCTCCAAGATCTCCTACGTGGAGTCTTCTCTGATTCTTGTAGCCAAATATGGTCAGCCCTTCCTCTAAATTTCCCTGCAAATCTATTTGTACTTCTCATGTCACTTACCATGTTCTAGTTATATTATATCACATTACTTTTTAGTATACCAGAGTGCTTAAGCCTGGTTAAAAACTTGGGCTCTGAATTTATGGAAATCTGGGTTTGAATCTTTGCTCAGACACTTACAGGTTACGTGACTTGGGACAAGTTTCCTAACTCTGCTTTATTCATCTGTAAAATGTGGGTAAAGATAGCATGTAGCATTTAGGGTAGCTGTGAAAATTAAGTGAGAATTAAGCATCTAGCACAAAATGCTTTCCCAATGAATATTGCCTTTTATTATTATTATCTCTCTAATTAACCTATGAGCTTCTTTTAAGAGCAAAACTCATGTTTTATTCAATAAAGGCATAGCAGTCTTATGCAAAGTAGGCACTCGGGAACAATTTTTTGAATGGATAAGAATATGACGAGGCCTTGAGATTATGAAACATGAATAGAAGATAGAAAGAGAAGCTCATGAAGAAGCTTGGCAAGAATTTGCTGCACATTCGCTTATAATCTAGGGGCCCTATAGCCACTGTCACTTAATTTAATAAAATGTTCAAGAAATAGAGATATTAATTTATCTATTTCATCTTAGGAGGACACTACAGCTTATAGACTTAAATAACTTATCTAAAGTCACATAGGCAGCATGGGGTGAAATTGGGCTTCAAGCAAAACCCTTGTTCCACGGCCTCTCCATCCTGAGTAGCCTTTGCGGTCCATATTGGTTGACTTGCTTTGTCCTGGAAAAGTCTGTGTTGCTAGTGTACAGCCTCTTTTCTCACAGTTTGAAGTCCTTAGCGTTAGCCTGAGGGCGTCTGCGTTGCACAGGGTCTAACATGGTCAGTCAGATTACTGAAAGTCTAATTTAGACGACTGCATGCCTAATCCAATCAATTGTGTGGTAATTGGCCGTTGAAATGGCTGACAACACAGACGCCAGAATGCTTTGGGAGACTCATTGGTCACACACGGGGCTGCTTTTGTGGGTCACATACCCAAGACCATCTGAGAAAGTAGGAGAGAATAACATCTTTCACCTTCTCTATTTATTCCTACACCTCCTTTGTTTTCTTTGAGCGTTTACTGATTTTCTTTTCCGACATAGGGAGTTCCTTTTTCTCCCCAGCTTTATTGAAGTATAATTGACAAATGAAAGTTGTATGTATTTAAGGTGTGTAATGGGATGATTTGATGTACATATTTGTTGTGAAATGATGATCACAATCAGGCTAATTAATATATCCATAATTTCCCATAGTTAACTATTGTGTATGTGGAACACTTAGCAAATTCTGAGTATACAGTTTAGTATTATTAACTGGCATCACCATTCTGTACATTAGATCTCCAGGAAGTTCTTTTTATATTCTTTAGATTCAAGGCCACCCCCCAAATTTATCTCTGACAGGCTTCACCTCTGTAAGAATTTAAGGAAAGAACTAAAGTGAAATTTCCTGAGCAGTTTCTAAATACAGTGATAGCTATGGAGTAAAAATATACTGACTATATTATACCATCTCTCTTCAATAAAAATTAGAGACAATATTAGGTTTATATTTCTGTAGAGACACTATATACCCCATGTCAAAACTCAGAAGCTGTCAAGATAAATATTAGCAAATAGCACTGCATGCAAGTCCTTGCATTTTGACACAGAAACGACACAATGAAACACAGTCAACAACAAACTGAGAAAAATACTTTCAACAGATGATAAAAATTTAAATATATTTTTTGTGTTTAGTGAGTACTTGCAAGTTAATGAGATACTTATAGATGCACAAAAGAGACGTGGACAAAGGACATAAATGTGCTTGTCAGAAAAAACAACAACAACTAATGCATAGAAATGATTGGGAAGACACTTGACCTCACTGATAATACACAGAAATTATAAGAATAGTGAGATATTTCTATGATTAGGTTTAAGAAATTGTTTCTGAAAATTAATATATATTTTTGGAAGGTTACATGTGCTTGATGTAAATGGCCCACTATGAAAAGAAACCTGCATTCCTGAAGAAAAGCACATTGAAAACAATATATTAAAATATAAAACATAGAGAACTCTGCTACTGTCCCTGTACTTGGGAAGTGGAGACATGAGACCTTTCTCTTTCCTGTCATACTTTCCCTCCTTCCAGCTATTCTGGGAGACTTGGGGCGGGGGCACACGCCTTAGTAAACATATGTCCCAAGCCCACAGGGTTTCTGGAAAGAACATTCATAGTTGGGGTATTCAGGAGAGTCAGGAAGGAAGAAACAACTCTCCCTTTGAGTTTTTTTCAAAAGGAGATAAGTAGAGCCCTGGCTAGTGTTGCTAAGTGGTTGGAGCATAGCCCCATGCACCTAAGAGTCACGGGTTCGATTCCCCATCGAGGGCAAGTACCTGGGTTGTAGGTTCGATCCCCAGCCCCAGTTGGGGTGTATATGGGAGGCAACCAATCCATGTGTCTCTCTTACATCAATGTTTCTCTTTCTCTCTTTTTCTTTCTCTCTCTCCTTCTCCCTCCCTCCACTCTCTCTAAAAAATATCCTTGGGTGAGGATTAACAAAACAAAACAAAACAAAACAAAAAAAGGGGGTGGTGGTGGTGAATAGATACTTTAAACAAAGGTATTTAAATCAGTGGAGTGTGATGATATGACAGCTTGCCATTTACTAGCTGAGTTATTCCGAGCAAGTGCCTTATTTCCTTTAAGCTTCAGTTTCCTGATTTCTTCAAACATTCTTTTAATCAAGAAATATGTACACCATGGACATAACCAACAGTGTGGCAAAGGCCTGGGGAGGAGCTGGGGCTGGGTGCTGTTGGGACGGGGGAGGGGGGAGGAGGAAGGGCAGCCAAGGGGGGAAATGGGGGATGTCTTGGGGCGGGGGGAGGAAGGGCAGCCAAGGGGGGAAATGGGGGATGTCTGTAATATTGTCAACAATATATTTTTTAAAAGGAAATATGTACACCATTATAAACTTCAAGAGGGCAGTGCTCATGTCTATTTTGATGACTCATGCCTATGCAATGATTGAAATATAGTCAGCACTCTATACTTGTTGAATGACTCTCTAAGACAAGGGAGAGAATGAATCATGGCATTGTACCAAGAAGGGAGGATTGTCCTCCTACTTGCTGGATGTAAAGAAACATTTGTAGGTGGCAACAGATAATAAGAGAGGGAGGCCTGTGTCAAAGCTAGAAGATATGGGGAAAGACCCTCAACAGGACAACCAAACCCTCTGATTATGCTGTGGATCAAAGAGCCCTGTCCTCTCAAAGAGGAAATTAGAGGAGAGCTAATGTATGGGTGAATAGAGAATGCATTTTAAAGGGATGAAGTAGTTATATCTGTATTACAAAAAAATATATCCTACACACAATTAGTTTAGAAAAAAAGCAACAAAAGAATTCTATGGTGTGTTTTCATGTTTTTGCTTGTGTGTAGATGTGCATGTTTGTATATGTATATAAACACCAAAAGAATATATAGCAAACTTGGCCGTTTTGGTTTACTGTGGGAAATGATGGGATAATAAGGGGTTTGCATTTTTACAACAAGCTATGCTGCTTTCATAAGCAGTGAAAACAATAGGAATCCTACCTCATAGCTAATGTTTATGGCATATGATAAATTCAGAAATAGATTTTTAACCAAACAAAGGAAAGGTGGTGCCTTTTTTCTTTATCTCTTTATTTCTCTTATGCAAGTCAATATCAATATCATTCTCTTCTATATAATTGGAAATATATTGTATATGAAATTTGCTCAACAGTTCACATTTTTGTCTTCGGTTCTAGCATAAAGTTATGCTTTGTCCTTGTGTAGGCAAGCCAGAGAGGACAGTCACAGGAATAAATCATAACTTCATGTCAAATGTCTAGCTCAATTGTACCTAATATCCATGAACCACCTCATACGTTCCAAATTCATTCTATAATTGAATCAAAATTCAATCAGCTATCACACAGCTCAGCTTGTACCATCATTGTTCTCCACAATTGTATTTGAGGTAAAATATTCTCTCTAGTGAAACTTAAAACAGCCAGATCTCCAAAGATGTCCACAAAGCATGAAAATACAGAACAACGGTTGAAACATTCTAGTCAAGTAAAAGTGGGTTTATAAAACGCAAACGTATCACGAAGCAGGGACCTGAAAGCCACCATCCCTTTCTGTCCAAGGGGTCAGCCCCTTCCAGGGGGAGCCTAATGGAATTGAACACTTGCCACTGGTCTTCCCTCTTAAAAATAAACCTTAGTTTCTCAGCTGCAGATGTGAGTCTTAAGAATCTGACCCAAACAAGTATTTCTAATCATTATCTATTTTCTGAATTATTGCCTATTACTGAGCTATCCTATATAATAAAAGCCTAATATGCAAATCAACCAAAGGACCAGTGAAACAACCGGTTGCTATGACATGCACTGACCACCAGGGGCAGATGCTCAACGCAGGAGCTGCCCCCAGCCTGCAAGTCCCAGGCAGCCACGGCGGGTGCCAGTGGGCCACTCCCTCCCCCCCATCAGATTGGCCCTGATCACTGGCCAGGCCTAGGGACCCAACCCATGCATGAATTTCATTCATCGGGCCTCTAGTAGGAAATAAGCTGTGTGAAGACTATAATGCCATGTATGTATTTTTCCAATTGGGTCATATTTGTGCATTGCCCTGTTTGTGCCCACCCCCTGCCTCACAGGCTGGATTTAACAGGGTTGGCTCTTTGCCATCTTGGTTGTCAGAATCCCTATAAAAACCAGTGGAGTGTGTGTAGTGAGAAGATTGGACTGTGAGCACATCAGTCCCTCCAGATTTCCGATGAATTGTCCCAGCTGATTGGGCAATATAATTGTCTGCATAGTGTATATTCAGTGCTTCTATGCAATGCCGAATGATGCTGGTTAGTCACATTTTCTTACGGCAAGAAAATAAGCTCTAAAAAAACCCAGACCAGAAGAAAAGAAACCAACCAGTAGATGTCTCTGTGGTGCTTCAGTTCAGTCATGGTTTTGGGTGTTTAGCCACAGATGTCTGTGGGTTCAGAGAAGCAATGATATGAAGATTTGCACCTTTTATTTTGGGCAGGTGCGTGGAGGCCCAAAATGCCCTAGAACTATACCAAAACTCTTCCACAATAAGTTTTCTATACTATCTGAAAATATACCTACATTAACATCTTCACTTCTGATCTCATCTTAAAAACAATAAGGAAGGGTACTTTACTTACAAAGATAGTCAGTTATGAACATTGAACAAATTTTTGCAAAATGATCACATTTGTAATTTTGGAAGCAGGTATCCAGATGAAAGACATTTGACCCAAGAAAAAATATATTGTGTCATACTCAACTGTTCTAATCCCCAAATAGCAGAGGAAAAGGCACTCCGGAAGGAAACAGGACATCATGAAAGGAGTCCACTGACAGTAGAGATGACAATTTGGAAAGGTTCTGGGGGCCCGCAGATCTCATACTTCCTGTCTGTTACCATTCAAGCATTCTACTGTGGCCTCAGTGCTGGGGCCCTGGGCTGGGGCATTGGGTATTTCTGCAGTGCTGGCGATCTGCCCCTGGGGAAAATCACATGATGCTCAAGAGTCCCTTCAACTCTCTTTAGCATTTCAGGATGGAATGTAGAGATTTCACTAGCTCTAAAGCAATCACCCCGGGTCCATTTTGTAAATAGAATATTTGCAGAGAAATTATTAGAGTGGGACTTACCTGCTCTCTAATGACAGTAAAGGAAGAAGATGCTCAGCTCACTTTAAACAATGGGTGCATCTCCTTGTGAGTTTACTGTAGGAAAAAACTTTGCACGTCACATATATTTTTTAAAGTTTAGTTGAAGAATTACTGTGATGATCCTCTTATGAGGTTAAAAATCTTTTTCTTTATTGAATCAAGCAAATGATAATTGCCATAAGACGTCTTTTCTGTAAGTGTGGACATTTTAATTAAAATTTTTTAAATTGACATTGTTATTGGGACAATTACAGATTCACAAGGAGTTGTAAGAAATAATACGGAGAGATCAGTAGACACTTTGCCCAGATTTCTCCAATGGACCCTTTTGTGAAACTATACCATAATATCACACTGACACAATCCACTAATCGTATTCAGATTTCCTCAGTTTTGTGTGTACTCATCTGTGTATGTGTGTGTGCGTGTGTTCAGTTCTGTACAGTTTCGCAACATGTAAGTTTGTGTTCCCACCACTTACGGTTGAGATACTGAGCAGTTTCTAAACCACAGGACCCCTCCTGTTGCCCTTTTATAATTATACCCACCTCCTTGCAGCCCCCTTCACAGCTCCCCCCTCACCCAGGTTATCAAACCCTGGCAATCATTCATGTATCCTCCATCTCTACATTTTTTTCACTTCTCAACTGTTATATAAATATTGGTAGAATCATGCAGTACATAACCTTTGGGGATTGGCATTTTCACTCAGCATGATTCCTTGGAGATTCATGCAAGTTTTCCAGTAGAGCAATAGTTGGTGTCTTTTTACTGCTGAGTAGCTTTCCAGGCTATCCATGTGCCGTAGTTGGTTAATTACTCACCTGTTGAGGAACATCTGATCAGATTCTAGTATTTCACTATTACAACTAAAGCTAACATGAAACTCACATCCAGGTTTTTGTATAAACATAAGTTTTCATTTCTCTGGGATTAATGCTCAGGAGTGCAGTTACTTGGTCATGTGGTATGTGCAGCTTCTATGCAGCTTTCTAAACTGTTTTCAAAAGTGACCATACCATTTTAATTTCTCACCAACAATATACTAGTGACCTAGTTTCTCTGCCTCCTTGTCGGCATTTGCTATTATCATGTTTATTTTATTTTAGCTCTTCTGATAGGTATATAGTAATATTTCATTGTATTTGTAATTGCATTTCCTTAATAGCTAATGATGGTTGAACATATTTTCATATGCTTATTTACCATCTATACAGCTTCTTTGATGAAATGTCTGTTATGTCTTTTGTTTATTTTCTAATTGGATTGTCTTGGTTTCTTACTGTGTTTTGGGAATTCCTAGAAAAGAAACCCTATACAAATAAAGAGTAGAAATCTCGAGGAGAGACCAAGATGGCGGCATAGGTAAACACCGCAGACTGCTGCCGCAAACAACCACTTCAAAAATACAACTAAAAGACGGAACGGACATCACCCAGAACCACAGGAAGGCTGGCTGAGGAGAGACTCTTCAACTAGAAGGAAAAATAACAGCACACCGAGGCTCAGAGGAGGCGCAGTGTGGAAAAAACTCAGGTGCGGAGGTGCGCGCGCAAAGCGGGCTGGTGGCTGAGAGCGCGGTTGTCGTTTTCGGTCAGGGGGGAGTCTCAGACTCTGAGCTCCAGATACGGGCGAATCGCTGGGGACTCGGACCCAAACGGGAGAAGCGGGAGTGTCTGGCATCAGTTGGAAGGCAGCTTTCCCTCCGAGGTTTGCAGCGGTTCCGGGGGTTCTGAGAAGCAGAGCCTCTGGGAACGGGACTGAGAGGGGCCATAACCGCTCCCTCCGCCCGCCCGCCCTGTTGAGCCCGCCCCGCCCAAGCCCTGCGCAGAGCCATTTGCCAGATCGCCTCAGGCAAAGGCTAGATTAGCACCTCCCCAGAGGACAGAAGTTTTCCGCGGCAGACACAGCTGATTCACACAGCCAGTCGGCCTGGTGGTCAAATCCCTCTAGTATTAACTACAACAATCAAGGCTCAACTAGAACAAGACTGCGCACAAAGACCACTAGGGGGTGCACCAAGAAAGCATAAAAAATGCGGAGACAAAAAAACATGACAGAAATGGAGGATATAGAGCTAAAAAACGCAATTTTGAGGGCTTGCAATAAACTTTTGGAGAGCTTCACGAAAACTAATGAGACCCTCGATGCTATGATAAAGAAACTAGAAATTAAGCATACACGCTCTGAAATAAAGAATATTACACCCAATAGCAGACCAGAGGAGCGCAAGAATCAAGCCAAAGATTTGAAATGCGAAGAAGCAAAAAACACCCAACCGGAAAAGCAAAATGAAAAAAGAATCCGAAAATACGAAGATAGTGTAAGGAGCCTCTGGGACAGCTTCAAGCGTACAAACATCAGAATAATTGGGGTGCCAGAAGATGAGAGACAGCAAGATATTGAAAACCTATTTGAAGAAATCCCCCGCAACCACCAGCGGTTGCCTCCCTCTGCAGGGCGACCTGCAGGGTGATCGGGGGTGAGGGGAGGGAGGGGGCCTGCTGGCACCCTCCGTGGCTGGCCTGGGGCCTACAGGCTGGGGGAAGCTCCTGCGTTGAACATCTTCCCCCTGGTGGTCAGTGTGCATCATAGCAATAAGTCATTCCTCTGGTCCTTCCACCATTCTGTCGGTTTGCATATTAGGCTTTTATTACATAGGATTATAAAGAGAAAGACAGAAGGAGTTGGTGATGGATTTTGGTTCCAATTTTAAATGAACCTTTTATTTCATGTATAAAAAACTGCAAGAAAAAAACATGGAAAGGAAAAGAACCATTTGATATTGAAAATAATTCTTCACACACATATACATACACACACTCATACATCCACGGTGACTGTTTTAGCAATCAATTCAGGAAATACTTAATAGGTTCTGTCTTAGCCCATTCAGGCTGCTATTACAAATACCATAAACTGGATTACTTATAAATAGCAGGCATTTTTCATGGTTCTGGAAGCTAAGAAGTCCAAGATCTAGTTAATTTACACATCACTGCACATGTTTATCTTTTTGTTGTTGTTGCTGAAAATATTTAAATTCTACTCTCTTAGCAAATTTTAATGATACAATGAAGTGCACCTTTTGGATTTTGTTCTATGTGAATACACTACTTATTGGTGATTATAATGAATCAGGGACATAGAAAGGGAATGGATTGACTATTCTTGGGGGCGAAAGGGGAATGGGAGATGCGGGAAGAAACTGGACAAAAATCGTGCACCTAGGGATGAGGCTTATCTTTTTGTTGTTGTTGTTGAAAATATTTAAACTCTACTCTCTTAGCAAATTTCAATGATACAATGAAGTGCACCTTTTGGATTTTGTTCCATGTGAATACACTACTTATTTAAAAATAGATTTTTAAAAAGAAGACGTCCAAGATCAAGATGCTGACAGACGTGATGTCTAATCAGGACCCACTTCCTGGTTCCTAGACGGCTGTCTTTTCCCTATATTGTCACATGTCAGAAAGGTGAGGGAGCTGTCTGGGGTCTCTTTTACAAGGGCATGAAACCCTTTCATGAGTGCTCCAGCCTCATGACTTAATCACTTCCCAAAGGCCCCAACTCCTAATACCATCACATTGGAGATTAGGTGTTAATATTGGAAATTTTGGGAGGCACAGATATTCAATCTGTAGCAGTCTTCTATTGTAATTCGTTGCAATGGAAGCCATACAAGGAACTATAAGGTAGTCTTTGCCAGTAAGAGAGTCGTAATATAATTGGAGGAATAAAGCTCATATAGGTGAGGTCTGAATAAATGAGAAAGGAGAAAGAGAAGCACACAAGCATTTGTCAAGTGTACTATGTACTATTTATGTATGTTAATAACAATATTTTTTTCATTGATCTTGATGATGATTCTTTAGTTTTATGTTTCTCAACTCTGTTTTACATCACGGATCCCTTTAAGGAACTGATGAAAGCTTTGTATTCCCTAAATAAAAAATGAAAATACGTACAGATATATTTTGCTTACAATATTCAGGAGAATTTAGGACTGCTGAATTTAATCCATGAATTTCAAGTTAAGAAATTCTGTTATTAGACTTATGGAGTATTACTCCTCATTAAAGAAAGAAGCTGACTCTTAGAAATTTGCATGCTTAAGTGACTCTACAAAATCATACAGCAAGACCTGGATGGGTGGCTTAATTGGTTGCAGTGTCATCCTGTACACTAAAGGTTTCAGATTCAATCCCCGGTTGGTGCATGTACGGGAGGCAACTGATCTCTCTCCTCTCTCTCTCTCTCTCTTTCTCTCTCTCTCTCTCTCAATCAATAAAAACACATTCTTGGGTGAGGATTAAAAATCATACAGCAAGAAAGTTTGGGGGTTCAAACCCCTTCATATAGAAAATATCTGGAGAGATATAACCTCAGAAAACTTTACCCCAAGTAATATTACTATCCAACTAATGAATATAGATATAGTATAGTCAATTTAATGAAGGTATAAGACAGAATTAAATTCATTCTCATTTTTAAAATTATTTGGTAGTATTTCTGCTTATAAAATGCCCAAATCTGTATTTTATTCTCAACCTACCATAGAAACCATCCATGTCTACAGCTCACTAAATGAATAGAAAACATTTCCCATTAGTATTAGATGCCACTTAAAATGCTCATGAAAAAATAATGTTCACTTTTGCAGGTTAAATTCTAATTTTTTAATCTGCCTGGTAGTTAAACTTTATCAGTTGACCTCATCTCACATCATCCTGGTACAAAATCTTCAATTCACATAGCTCATCTCTTTACCATTCTAGATTTATTTCTGTATTGCTCAACTATGTAAAAATCTGCTTTCTGCTATTGCGATTACTTTCTGACATTCCTCATTTAATATTTCATTCACATTACATTTTTCATTTTCCTACTCTCTGAAGCCTTACCAGATTAGCTTGACCTCAAGGAGTCTGTTTCTAATCTTGAGTACTTCACACCTTCCAGGCTATGAATCATTATATGATTCACTTAATAATATAGTGGCATACACTTTTATATAATTCCTTTAAATCTTATTTTCCCATTTAGATTTCAGTCTTCCTAATGACACAAAGTACATTACATAAAATTCTCTTATTGATGATATGAATCAGTAAGGGAAAACAGAAAAGACCATAACATATTTTAGTATTTAACATTTTTAGGAATAAAAACATTATCAACTGTTATTTATACATTTGCTGAATTTGAGAGGAATTTCTTTTTATGAGTCAGCTACTGAGAAATGCAATCGAGAAGACAGATGGTCAATGGATTATTGGTGTATTCTAAAACCACTTATAATAATTTAATTTAAAGCTTTACTCATAATGAGCTCAAACCTACACATGCATCATTTTATGAGGAACATTTTGTAGCACTGCACAAATATTAAAGATGCAACAGACAATTTGTTTTAAAAACAAAGAGTCCTAAAAATGATTTGACACTTTCCTCCATGGATTTTTTTCACCTTTTTAGAAAATAAATTTGCCATAAAAATTATTCCTTTTCATATATGGAGAAGACAAGCGTAACAGTGAGGTGTATCCAAATAATAGCTTTTGTAAAGAGAAATAGCCCAAAAGGGGAAGTGTAGATCAGTGTACACGGAGGGTGAGTTTGTAGCTAAGCAACATGCTGCAGAATCAGGGGCTGTAAATTGTAATTACACCTTACATCGGCCAGAGCTTTTCCAGCCGAGAGCTCAAAGTATACCCAGGCTAACAACTTAGTCCCAAGTCAAGTCATTCATCCTCAGTGTAGTCATCTGCGAAACGAAGATGGAGTAGTGACGTACTGACAATTACACAGATAGCTTCAACACAGAAGGAAGATGAAAAGAAATTAATTCGGGATGTGAGCAAGCCTGGTGACTCAATATGGAAATGAAAGAAACAGGAAGAAATATGGGAGATATAAAGAAAATATCTCTCAAATTGTTCAGAATCTCATTTTAATGACTTCTAATGATGTAATTTCAGAAACTTTTAGTTTTCAAACATCTTCAGTCAATAGAAAGTAATCTCATTTTACAAAGTATCATATAGAGAATTACTTTTGAAGGTTAAATGAAGTTATTGTAGATCTGCTTGTACTATAGACCTGCTAATGGCAAAACATTTTATACTAGAAAAATAAAAGACTGACTTTAAATATAAAAATAAATACTTCCCATGTTAGTGCATTTTACTCTAGCCAAATTAAAAATACTGAATTTAGAGCAAACGCAAACTAAGACACTAGATTTAAACCCTGACATTAATTAGCTCTATAACTCATATTTCCTGAATATATATTGGGTTGACCATCATTGTGTATATTAATTCCTGTCCAAGATTTAATTACCATGAGGATGATAGAATATCTCATTCATTCATTCAAAAGTTATATATTAATTTATTGGGAATTTAGTATCTGCCGAAATTAGAGATTCTTTCATCCTCTAGCCAGAGAGCTCCTTGGGTCTCTTCATCACAATGAGAAGGAAATTTCAGACAACAGGAGACAGGTGATCTTTAAAGTGTCTCCCTTCCCTTATTCTCCTTTAAGAGCAATGGCCATGGCATGTTTCGGCTTTCCCCTTATTGTTATCTGGCCTTTATATGAAAGTAGGAAACTTCATGTATTTGGATCATCGTGGGCTCCATAAGTGACATAGATTTCCCACAAATGAGATTTAGAGGGAGACCAAGAGTTTTCCTATTTGCCCAAAGGATATCAATATAGGTTCAGACTACCTTCATAGCAATCCAGGAGGCCCTATGATCCAGTGTTGTAACATCCCAGGGCTGTGACCTCCACGCAGGTGAAATTCTACTAGATACATTACTTTATTTGGAGAAAAAGGGACAAGTCTCCCCTTTAGAAATCGTTTGAATAAATATTTTAGAGAATAATTCTGCAGAATTCCTAGACAACAGACTCTCTTGCTGGAGATTTGCATATGATATTCCCCCTCAGTGGAAATATGCAGACACTTTTTATTGCACATCAGAGCTACTTTGCCTAGCACATATTTATTTCTCAAATATTGCTTCCGTGAAGAAGTCTTCCCTGATCATCATTTGTAAAATCGATCACATACCTGCACTGTCACTTTGACTTGTGTCTTTACTCTGCTCTATTTTTCATAGTGCTCATTCTCACCTAAAAATATTTATTTATTAATTTTCTGTCTCTCCAGAATAGAAGTAAACTTAATGAGAGCAGAGACTTTGCTTATCTACTGCCTGGGATTCATGTCTAGTAATAGTAGGTTTTTAAAAACATATTCATTAAATAAATGGATGGAAGGATGGATGGAAAGACAGGCAATGTTGAGTAGTCTTCAAATGTATGACAAAACCAATGTGTTCCATAGAAGTTTTTATCCCTGGGAAAGGGTGATTAGTAAAATGACAAGGCTGAGGACCTAATGGTAGCTTTGAAAGAGGCAGATAGTCAAGGAAAAAGGAGAACTTTCCAGGAGTAGAGAACATTATTTGATTATGGTTGCAAAATTGAGATACATACGTATGTGATTATTGAAGATGAGAAGTAGCCATCAGAGAATGTATGAGTATTGGTTGGGGAGGTAGTTCAGAACAGTTTTTAGAAGACCTATGATGCTTGGTTGAGACACTTTGAGTTTTACCCCCTTAATTATGGGAAGCCACTGAAATTTAATGCACAAAGTGAAACAACATAAAAAATTGGGTAAAGTAAGAAGATAAACTTGAAAATATCAGGGTACATTGGAGATATAGGAGACTAAGGAGATAAAGTGCAGTTGGGAGCTATTTCACTGACAGATACACCAGGGGCAAGTTTCAGATTCAAATAGTGACAAGCGGAATTTTTTAAAAAGGATAATATATACACAAAATAGTATACATGGGAAATTAAACAAATCAATATCATTTCTTTCCAAACCCTTGGGAGAATAATGGAACGCATTTTCTTCATTAAGACACTGAATATATTTAATCTTGTAACACTTTACAATCACTGAAGAATTTGCAGTAGTAAAAGAAATTAGGAAAAAAAAACTGACATTGAATAAAACAACTTTTCCAGTTTATTTCAGTGATTTTTCAGTATTGTTTATAGTCTTCATATTTTACTTAGTCAAAATGAAAAACAGAACCAGATGATTATGTTCCCTAAGGCTTAAGGCTTGGCAAATTGTCACAATCAGGATTGGTTCTCAGATTGCTTGAATGTTTTTGAAAGATGGATAGGATAAGACTTTAAAATCTCTTTGAGCTCTATAAATCTGTGGAACTCTAAACAAAAATATCACTAAGAATTAAGAAGAAAAGAAATAGACTAAAGAGAAAAATTTGATTTCTTTCAGTAAAGTCCATCTTCAATCAGACTCTTCTTGCTAATCCAAGAAAATGAGAAAGAGGAAATTTATAAGAAGACATAAAGAAAGAGTGCTTAAAATAAGATAGAGAAATAGCTTTCTCATTTATGCTGGCTAACTCCAATAACCATTTTCAATTTAACACTGAAGGCATGTAGTATCTTTTAAGTCCTTTTTGATAGTCATGGTGGCGAGTCTGTTTCCAAAGTTGTCAGGATAATGAATAATAGTCTGAAGATACCTAAGCTATTGTCTTTCAATGAATTCACCTATACTTTCTACATATGCCTATTCTCTATAGTCATCAGTTTTATAGTCAAGTGGCAATGCATTTCATTTATTAATATTGAAGTGGTATTATACTTTATAATGCTAAATGGAAATAATATATTTCCTCCTAGCAAGATCATGCCAAGGAAAGTACTGACTTTCACTGTAAAATTCTATTGGTTAGTGCTCTAATTTTTAGGTGTTATCAGGGGAAAAAAGATTTTGTTAATCCTATATAATAAAAGGCTAATATGCAAATAGACCGAACTGCAGAACAATCAGAACAACCGAACAACTGAACAATCTGTCGCTATGATGTGTGCTGACCACCAGGGGGCGTGTGCAGAACATGGTGGGCGTTGGCTGCGGCCGGATGGTGGAGCAGGTGAGTGGAGGCACCAGACCAAAGTGGGGCACTGGTTGTTGTCATTGGGGCGAGCCTCTGGTGGTTACTGAAAATTCTTTGCTCCCCCATGCCGTGGTCTTGCCCAGCACTCACACCCACTGCTGGCGCTGGAGCTGCCGCTCCCACCCACTGCCAATGCTGATCCCCCTTGCATCCACAGCCAGCACCAGAACCACTGCTCGCACCTGCTGCCGGTGCCCAGCACCGGTCCTGATCACTCAGCACCATCAGAGGGTGTGAGTGGCAGCTGCCAGCCCTGATTGCCCCTGAGGGCTTCTCCACCTCTCCCTGCTCGTGAGGGGCAATAGGGCAGCAGCCACTGTTTGCACCCACTGAAGGCGCCGGCCCCGCTCGCACCTGCTGCTGGCGCCGACCCCAACCGCACTGTGCCGTCAGTGAGTGTGAGCGGGGCCGGTGTCATCACAGCATGGGAGACAGGGAACAGGAGGCTGCGGCAGGAGGGGCTGAGTGAGGTCGTGGAGGATGGGCCAAGACTCACCCCTTTGCCCACCATAGCCTCGCAGCCCACAGTTCCTTTCAAGGTGCACGAATTCACGCACTGGGCCCCTAGTCTTTTATAATTATACTAGAGGCCCGGTGCACAAAAATTTGTGCACTCGGGGGGGGGGAGGGGAAGAGGGGGGCCCTCAGCCCAT
>NW_005365989.1:42308-45037 GCF_000412655.1 Myotis brandtii
TCAGGAGATTGGGGAGCTCCCCCCTATCAGGCACAGAGCAGGGCTGATCAGGGGGTTGGGGCGCTGCCCCCTGTCACTCACAGAGCAGGGCCAATCAGGGGGTTGGGGCGCTGCCCCCTGTCACTCACAGAGCAGGGCCAATCAGGGGGTTGGGGCGCTGCCCCCTGTCACTCACAGAGCAGGGCCAATCAGGGGGTTGGGGCGCTGCCCCCTGTCACTCACAGAGCAGGGCCAATCAGGGGGTTGGGGCGCTGCCCCCTGTCACTCACAGAGCAGGGCCAATCAGGGGGTTGGGGCGCTGCCCCCTGTCACTCTCAGAGCAGGGCCCATCAGGGGGGTTGGGGCTCCGTACCCTGTCACGCACAGAGCAGGGCCTATCAGGGGGTTGGGGCGCTGCCCCCTGTCACTCACAGAGCAGGGCCCATCAGGGGGGTTTGGGGGCTCTACCCCGTCACACACAGAGCAGGGCCTGTGGGGGGCGGGGGGTTGGGGCGCTGCCCTCTATCACCCACAGAGCAGGGCCGATCAGGGGGTTGGGGAGCTGCATCCTGTCACACACAGAGCCTCAGGGTGATCAGGTGGTTGGGGAGCTCCCCCCTATCAGGCACAGAGCAGGGCTGATTAGGGGGATGGGGCACCTTCCCCTGCACAAACAGAGCAGGGCGGATAGGGAGGTTGTGGCCCCGCCCCCTGTCACACACAGAGCTGCAGGGCGATCAGGGGGTTTGGGCGCTGCCCCCTGTCACGCTGATCCCAGTGCTGGGAGGCATATTACCCTTTTACTATAAAGGATAGAGGCCTGGGGGCCGGCTGGTTTGCCCTGAAGGGTGTCCTGGATCAGGGTGGGGGTCCCCACTGGGGTGCCTGGCCAGCCTGGATGAGGGGATGATGGCTGTTTGCAGCTGGTCACACACCCTTCAGGGTGGGGGTCCCCACTGGGGTGCCTGGCCAGCCTGGATGAGGGGATGATGGCTGTTTGCAGCTGCTCACACACCCTTCAGGGTGGGGGTCCCCACTGGGGTGCCTGGCCAGCCTGGATGAGGGGATGATGGCTGTTTGCAGCTGCTCACACACCCTTCAGGGTGGGGGTCCCCACTGGGGTGCCTGGCCAGCCTGGATGAGGGGATGATGGCTGTTTGCAGCTGCTCACACACCCTTCAGGGTGGGGGTCCCCACTGGGGTGCCTGGCCAGCCTGGATGAGGGGATGATGGCTGTTTGCAGCTGCTCACACACCCTTCAGGGTGGGGGTCCCCACTGGGGTGCCTGGCCAGCCTGGATGAGGGGATGATGGCTGTTTGCAGCTGCTCACACACCCTTCAGGGTGGGGGTCCCCACTGGGGTGCCTGGCCAGCCTGGATGAGGGGATGATGGCTGTTTGCAGCTGCTCACACACCCTTCAGGGTGGGGGTCCCCACTGGGGTGCCTGGCCAGCCTGGATGAGGGGATGATGGCTGTTTGCAGCTGCTCACACACCCTTCAGGGTGGGGGTCCCCACTGGGGTGCCTGGCCAGCCTGGATGAGGGGATGATGGCTGTTTGCAGCTGCTCACACACCCTTCAGGGTGGGGGTCCCCACTGGGGTGCCTGGCCAGCCTGGATGAGGGGATGATGGCTGTTTGCAGCTGCTCATTCTCTTTTATTATATAGGACTAGAGGCCTGGTTCATGGATTTGTGCACATTGAAAGGAAATTAATTAGAAGGTGGCCAGTGGGGCAGGACTGGGTGAGATGGGCTGGATAGGCCCTGGAGTCAACCTCCAGCTGTCCCTCCCCGGTTGGCCACACCTGGGACGGCGCCAGGGCTTGAAAGGCATCTGCGGAGTGAGTGGGGTCCTCGGGCAGGTGGATTCCCTTGGCCTGGCCTGCAGGGATCAGGCCAAAACCTGCAGTCCGACATCCCCCGAGGGGTCCCGGAATGCAAGGGGGCACTCTGTAGCCATCGCTCGGCAGCTCCTGCATTGAGTATCTTCCCCCTGGTGGTCATTGTGCATCATAGCTACTGGCCGGTCAGTCGGTCAGTCACTTAGGCTTTTATATAGATTCCTTTTTTTAAAAAAAAATTTTTTTTTACAGAGAGGAGGGGAGAGGGATAGAGAATTAGAAACATCGATGAGAGAGAAACAGTGATCAGCTACCTCCTGCACACCTCCTACTGGGGATATGCCCGCAACCAAGGTACATGCCCTTGACCGGAATCGAACCTGGGACCCTTCAGTCCACAGGCCGACGCTCTATCCACTGAGCCAAAACGGTCAGGGCTATACAGATTCCTTTTAAAAGACCAGGTAAGTAAGCTAAAATAGCACATAATATCTTTGCCACCTAGGAATAGTAAATTTTTAAATTAGGATACCAAAAGGATTAGTGATACATAAAAAAATGATAAATTGGATTATATTAAAATCAAAAAAACACTCTTTAGCCCTAGTTGGGTGGCTCATTTGGTTGGAGCATCATCCCATGCACCGAAAAGTGACAGTTAGATTCCTGTTCAGAACACATACCTAAGTTGCAGGTTCAATCCCTGATCAGGGTGAGTATGGAGGGCAACTGATCAGTGTTTCTCTCTCACATTGATCTCTCTCTCTCTCTTTCTCTCTCTCACCAATAACAAACATGCTCTCTGGTGAGGATTAACAAAATACACTTCAAAAGATATATTTAAAAAGTTAAAAAGCAACCCACAGAATGAGAACAGATACTTAGCATATATACATGTGTGTGTGAAA
>NW_005365989.1:45063-53378 GCF_000412655.1 Myotis brandtii
TAATAAAAAAAAAAACCAATAGAAATGGGCAAATGACTTGAACAGACACTTCACAAAACAGTATTTAAATAACAATAAATCTATGGAAAGGTACTCAACTTTATTATTTTTTTAAAAGTGCAAGTTAAACCATAACTATATACCACTAAGTAAATACTAGAATGATTAAGTGAAAAAGACTAATAATATCAAATGTTGGCAAGATTATAGAGTAAACTGAACTCTTGTATGCCAGAGATGGGTGTGGAAGTTGGTAAAATCACTATTGAAAAATGTTTTGCAACATCTTCTCAAGAATAACTGGGTGTCTACTCAGCACAAACATGTACATATGTTCATTCTCCTAAAGACACGCAGAAGAATGCTCAGTGCAGCACTGCTCATATTAGCCCTAACTTGGATCTTTACCCAAATGACCAACAACAGTAGATTGAATAAATTCTGGAATGTTCAACAGCATTGAGAATGAAAAATCTTCATAAACATGATTCAAAATCATAATGTTGAGCAAAGAAGCCAGATATAAAAAAATTACCAAGCACACAATTTCTTTTGTATAAAGTAACAAAATAGGTAAAAATAATATTAGTTGTCAGATCTCTGGATAATGGTTACCTTTTGAGGGAGAGGGTTTTATAATATGACTACTATTACTTTCTCAGCTTGGGAAATTTCATTAAGCATACACATAGGTGTGCTTCCTTCTATGCTCCTACGTGCCTGAGGGTGTGTGTGTGTGGTGTGTGTGTGTGTGTGTGTGTGTGTGTGTGTGTGTGTGTGTGTGTGTGTGTGTGTGTGTGTGTGTGTGTGTGTGTGTGTGTGTGTGTGTGTAACATACATTATGCTCAGTAAAAAGTTAGATAAGTGAGATCTTACTAAAAAATTTTAGTAAATGATTCACAAAATAGAGAAATAAAAGCATCATTTTACTTATACCTTTCCTCCCCCAATTCTAGTCTCAGTTTTTAGAAGTGATCACATGAATCATGGACATCCTTCCATCCCTAACCATGGCATTTATACACATGTATACATACAAATAATATTTCAAAATTGTATAATTGAATTATATTTTATGTATTGTTTCTTGTTCAATAACATCGAATTTCTCTTTTTAAATATTTAGCAATGTGTAATGCTACAAATAAAATATGACAGCAATTGACTTTACCTACCTTCTTGTCATTTATGTATGGGATCAATTTTTTTAAATTTTTGACAATGTCATGGACAAAACTTGAGAACTCATTTCACTTAGAATGTCCCAGATTTGTAATGAGGTTGAGCATCTTTTCATTTATCTTACTTGTGTATCTTCTTTTGGAAATTTGCTGACCACCTAATGTGACCATTTTTCTATCAAGTGGCTTGTTTTTATTTTCTTTAATTCGATTTTGTTCTCTATTAATTATAGATGTAAATCTAAACATAGTTTATATTTAAATTTTTATATATTTTTAAAAATTTTATGTCACTTTTATGACCTCAAGAATTTTGTATTGCTTAGAAAAACTCTTTAGATTATAAAATATCCCATTATAATTTGTTTTTAATTTGTTTTTAATTACTTACTCCATTTGTATTTATTTTTGTGTATGAAATGATGTATCTGACATATTTTTCCCAAATGAATGGCCAATTATGCCAATACTATTTGTTGGATAGTTTGTCATTTTCCTATTGATTTTGAATTCCACCTTTATCATAAATTACATTTTCATATATACGTGCCTTTGTTTCATGCTCAATTGTTCTATTATGAAATGTGTAGATTTCTGCACCAATGCCACAAATTTCCAAAGTAATCTAGTTTTATGATGTGGTTTCAAAGCTAATAGGGCAAGAGAAAATTAATTATTCTTTTCTAAATAGTTTGTTAATTCTTAGAAAAAATTTTTGGTGACATTTATTGGCATTGCATTTATAGATGAATTTAGTGAGACTCCTTGACCCTACAATATTAAATTCTTAAAACAAGGAACTTAGTCTCTCTCTCTCTATTAATCAAGTCTTCTTTTATGTCCTTTAGTAAAAATCTACATTTTCCTTCATGTAGTTTTTGCTAATTTCTAACTGGGATTATGTTGGCATTTTATATGGCATTGTTGCTATTATAAATATCAATCTATTTAACGTTTTTATCTCACTGGTTACAGAAGGTCATAGGCTTACTTATGTATCTTCTGAACTCACAGATGTATTAAGAAAATTCCTAACCTAAAGCTTACATTGGACTGACTGGCTGGTATTTAATTCAATCCGCCTCTGAGGGAAAATTTCACACTATTTTACAAACAGAGAGGAATGTAGTGAAAAGTATATGAATTTATACAATAAACTGGGCACTGTGCACAATGAAATTGGGTGATATTCATGTAATTCTAAATAGATATATTTTAATTTTATTGCATTGTGATATTTTGAATTTTTAAAATTGAATAAATGATTGGTCTTATCCATTCTGTGTGGGGTCTTTTCTGACTTTATTTTGGGGATTCAGGCTATGATTTCACTTATTTGTGTGAATCATTTGGTCATTTGTCAATGAAATAAATTAATTGCCTATCTCCTGGTGGGCTTATTTTGGGGGGGTCTCTAAGACAATCAAATATTTATTTCAAAAGGTAGAGACTTTGGCTCAAGAATTTAAAGCAGGCCCTTCAAGGTGGATGATTGGAATTTGGTAAAATTTGTGAAATAACAGTTTAAGATTGAGGGAGGATCTTGAAAATAACAAACTATTGTTTGAAAAGCAAGCTGTTTGCCCAGATGAGAAAACTTTTTATTGAACAAATGGGTTTGCAAGAATTTTGTAAAGCAAACACTGACTTTTTAATTAGTTTGCATTCTTATCTACCTTGGTGAGAATTTCCTGGAATGAACAGTCATGTCAACACAAGCGTTCTGGGTTCTCAGTCCCAATGGTTGAGTTGTTTAGTTGCAGATGATGTTAATTCTCAGAAAGCTGTTTAGTTGGCAAAGCGCTGACTAAATAAGTCAATTTAGATTACAGAGAATTTTGAAGGTAGGTTGAGAAACTGGGCTAATATCTGAGCATTACATTTAGTGTAAAGACCTTGGTTTGTGATCTTGATTGTGTTATTCTGAAGCGATGTAACAATATTGGACCCATCTTCAGTTTTCTCTTGGCCTTTCCTGGCTCCAAAATACCCAGCTACTTGTTCTGCTTTGACAGTTACAGCAGCAACCAAGTCCATTTGGGTTTCTGCCCCAGGAGGCTTACTAACACCTCATCCAGAGCCTCAGGCTTCTACCAACACTTCTAGGCAACCTGCTACAGGGTGTGGGATTTGACTTTCCCAGGAGATGCCAAAGTGGCCCGGTAACACAACCTGGAAGTGTGAGGGAGTGAACTCCCCATGGGTGAACTTTGAAGAGCATTAGGGAGAACAAGAGCAATCCAGAAGGTACATTCTCTCTTCCTTCTCTCTCAGACAGGCCATTGGGAAGCCTGGTATGGGTGTCTGGAGCTGTCTTGAAAGCCTGAGCACATGTATCTGCAGAGTCACCAGCTTTGTCTTTTGGATCTTGGGGATCAGTGGGCAGCATAATAACACATCGTTGTATATTTGCTTTCCATCCTTCCCCACCTCACTTCCCCTTTCTCTGACTCTCAGCAGCTGGGTTTTCCCTCCCAATGGAGCATTAGTATTTAAGCCTTGCCTCAGGCTTTGTTTCCTAGGAAATCCAGGATAGTACAGTGACCTTAAACTATTAAATCTCCATGGTCTTCAATTTTAATGACTGGAAAATGAAGAGATTGAACCAAATTATTTCTATGATCCTTTTAAGCTCTAGCATGCCATTATTATAATTTAATCAGTAAAATTTTTGACCAAGGAAGTATGGGGGAAAGCTGACCCTTGTAGCACAGTTAGGATTTTTTGGAAATATAAGGAAAATAAGTTAAAGCAATATAGGAAGAACAGGTATTTTTTAAAAGTGCGCTCCTGGTCTGATATCTACTAAAGAGGAGGTGATTTAATCATAATTCTCAGAAAAGTTGCGGAGATTGCACTATCGTAAAGATAAATGTACAAAAAAAAATTAAGTAAAATCTCATGTAAAACATGTGACTGTTGTTGACAGAGAGCGCTTGTCCAGGGCATTTTATCTACTTCACTGTAGAAGACCAGAACTCCTAGCTACTTCTAAATAGAAAATAGCTCTTTTTTTTTCATATTAAAGAACTCCATTTCAGCTTAGTGGCTTCTACAAAAATTTAATTCCCAGGCTGCTGATCTAGGTCTTTCTCAGAACACATGCTTTGTGTAAGCCCCTTATTGTAGGTTCAGTTTTGGTTAAGGAGGGAGATGTCCTTGGAGGTCTCCCAACACAAAACCTTATGGTGGCTGTTGCATAACACAACATAGGCTTCTCAGTGGCATGTCTATTTGAGATGTTGCTCTCTATTTGCAGATGTTCGGAAAGGGTCTTAGATATCACCTAGTTGCACCCCTTCCCTTCACTGTAAGGAACAGAAGCCCAGAGAAGTGAAATATTGTACCCAAGGTTTTATAACTGGGCATTGAAGGACCCTAGACAAAAATTGCCTTCAATGTAAGTCCTTTTTCCTCTATACCTTACAAAACAATCTAGATAAAGTTAGTGTTCAGCAAATACACAAAACATACACAAATATGCAAATATACTATACCAGGGAATTTTTTGACTTCCTACAATAACAAATGCTTCCTTGTCATCTGATATACTTATATTCTATAGATAATATTAATAATGAACACTATATTGTTTTTGTCTCTCTATCATATGGATTTTTGTGAGTAAACAAATCTTTGAGACTATAGAGTGAGGATAAAACAAAACCCACCATCTAGTCTGTGTCTAATGTAATGAACCAGAACAATGAGAAGTCTTTACTGCTTCCAAATCTGGGAAGTGTCCTCAAACTTAAGGACTTCTTCTCCATCTGCTTCGAAGTACATTAGGTACCACACCACAACCACCTATTCAGTGGAATGGATCGGCAGTGACTACCCTCATGAAATCTAATTAGAAACAGATTCAAACCTGGTTGACTTGGTGTATTAGTATTTTATTTTGATGTACCATGAGGAACAGATATTGTGCCTAATAATACTTCTTTTTAGGTGAGCAAGTAACATTGGTATGGTAAGTTATATAATACCATTAGAAGGCCTGAATCTGTAATTCTCTGTTTTTTTATGCCAAATTCTAGATGAATCACAAAGTATTGAACTACCTCAAGCCTCTCTTTCTTCTATTGGGTTAATGAGCAGTTCATTCATTCAGTCGTTTATTCAATAATAATCTCTCTATTTTGTGGACAGCACAGCCAGGATGCAAAGAAAAAGAAGGCACACAAAGCATTCACTACTTTAATGTAAAACAAATAGCACAAAAAGACTTTCAGAATTATTGTGTATAAAGTATCATATGACAGGTACAGATAACCATATAATTACTATGGAGAGTTCATAGGAGGCAGCTACATTTTCTGGCTGATGCTATGAAAGCAAAAACTTTGTAAAAGACTAAATGAAATCTAGGCCTTGAAGAATGGGTATGATTTGATGGGCTGGGCAGAGGGCATTAAGGAAAATGATAAAAGAACATATTATACATATGGAGCTCACCAAAATATATAATGGTTTAAAAATGCATACTTGAAGAATAGGGAATAGCTCAATATTTTAAAGCTACCAGTTTTGCAAACAATCTAATTAAGGAAATTAAAGCCTAAAAGGCAAATTGGGGGCCCAATTTGAAGAGTATTAAATAACAATGAAAGGAATTTTAACTTTATTCTGTAAGCAATGTGAATCCATTGCAGATTCATGAGCAGAAATTAATTACAACTTTTAAAAGAAAGCAATCTGTTCGGGGTATATAAAAATTGAGGAAAATGTAAAACTATAAGTAGATTAGTGAGGAGGCTATTTTAGCATCATAGGATACAGGTAAAATATGCCAGGTAGATGCCAGTGGCAGGATAGTATGAAGCTGGGTGTGAGAAAAGAGATCAAACATAAATGCTAAGAAGAAAGAGACTTAGGCAAGAGTCAAGGCCTGTTCTTGGGAAATTTCCACTAGGAAGATACTGGAGGAAGAAGAATAGCTAAGAGGACAGAGTGAGCAGAGATAAAGCGGGAGACTGGAGGGCCTCAGAGGCACGGAAATAGGGGGGTCAGTATGTCAAAGGCCTGAGAGAGGTCAAGGAAGATAGACCAAAACAAGTCATTAGTATCGTGACTAAGGGATCATTAAAACCCACCAAGAGCAAATGATCAGAAGTCGGTGGTAAGAGTGTGCATGCCATGGGGGAGCTATTCCATCCACAAGTTTTACTGTGAAGAGTGTAGCGATGTCAATTGTTGCCATCTTCCAGAGGAAACCTGGCCACATGTTTGAAAAGCCTTACACAGGATATTTACTTTGATACATCCAATTTCTATTTAGAATGGCCGAAAAGATTTGTGATTCAAGGTGGTTAAAACAGGAAAAAATTGAAAATAGCCAACATGTGCACTAATGATAAATTAATTTATGATACATTCATGAAATGGAATATTATATAGCCATTAAATTGTGTCTTTTAGCAAGGATTGGCACTTTTTCTGCCAAAGGTCAAAACAGTTTCATATTACAGTCTATGTCACAACTACTCAGTGAGGCTGAAATAGCTGTAGACAATATGTAAACCAATGAGCAGGGCTGTGTTCCAATAAAACTTGTTTTAAAAAAACAGGTGGCTGGCTGGCTGTCTGTGGCCTCAGGACATATTTTGACAATCCCTATATCTGAATATTATGTAATTATTAGAGACAATCTGGCACTATTAACAAAAATAATTAATAACATGGAAAATGACAGGTTTTAAAATATCTACAGTATTTCTAATTTTGTGAACTATGTTTGTATATGTGTCTGTACACCAATCTTTCAGCAGGATGTATCTTTGAGTGCTAGCATCATAATGAACTTTATTTTCTACTTTGTGCTTATCTGTAGTTTCACATTTTCTATCATAACCACATATTATTTTTTGTCACCAGGGAAAATGCCACTTTTATATGCAATTAAAATTGTGAAGTGAGATAAGATAAAAATTTGAAATGGGATACTAAATCATGTTTGCAAACTGAAAATCTACCAGGTCTTCGGTCACAATCGGAAAATTCCATTGATGCATGAATTCTGAATTCATGGTGAGTAACCCGAAAGGCCTCTCTGAGAGCTAAGCCTGTTGGAAAATCTGCAGTGTAGCATGACTAATCAGCATTGGCTAAGAGAAGCAAGGTCAAGTTTGCAAAGACCATCTTCTTAACAAGGTGAGAAGATGTGAGTTATGGTAAATAGAACTGGTATCTGGCCTAGGTAGATGCCCATAATATAATCAATGTTCGCAAACCCAAGAATTATCATTCCTGACAGATTGTCTGTCATGCTTCACCCTCCACCCCCCATCTCAGAAGGGATTACTAGCCTGATTATGAATTCCTCACTTTTTAAAATACATAATTCTATCACATTTGCATGTATGCTTGAATAACATTGTTTAATTCTGCTATTTTTGTTATCTCAATGAACACTGTATTATGTTTAGTCTTCTGGGATTTACTTTTTTAGTAAATATTATGTTTTATGTTTCCAAAATTTGGTTGTGTACAGTTTAAGGTTATGCATTTTTACTGCTGTGTATTCTTTGTGTAAATAGAGCACAACTGATTTATCTAGTCTCCTTAATGTCTTTAAATCAGCAGTTCTCAACCTGTGGGTCGCGACCCCTTTGGCGGTCGAACGACCCTTTCACAGGGGCCGCCTAAGACCATTCTGCATATCAGATATTTACATTATGATTTATAACAGTAGCAACATTACAGTTATGAAGTAGCAACGAAAATAATTTTATGGTTGGGTCACAACATGAGGAACTGTATTTAAAGGGCCAGAAGGTTGAGAACCACTGATTTAAATGTTTCAAGTTTTTATTATTCAAACATTACTGCCCTGAGCACTTTTGTATGTGTCTCTTGGGTATTACTCCTTGAACAGGGTTACTAGGTTGTAAAGTATTTGTTTTAATTTCTTGTATAATGCTGGTATTAATCAGACTTTCTGTTTCTTTTGACTAAGATTCGATAAATTACATTTCCAAGTTTCCAAATCTATTGGCATAAGGTTGTCCACAGCCCTCTCTTGTTATGTTTAATCTCCGCTTTATCTGCCATTGTGACTTTCTTGTTTTTATAATTTTACTAGAGGCCCAGTGCATGAATTTGTGCAGGGGAGGGGGGGGAATGAGTTTGTGC
>NW_005365989.1:53926-63806 GCF_000412655.1 Myotis brandtii
GGGAGGGACCGCAGGAGGTTGGCTGTGGGAGCACACTGACCACCAGGGGGCAGCTCCTGCATTAAGCATCTGCCCCCTGGTGGTCAGTGCACATCATAGCTATCGGCTGGTCATCCAGGTCATCTAGTCGTAATGGTCGCTTAATCTTTTATATATATAGATTGAGGCATAGTTAACATACAATTAACTGCATATATAAAGTGTCTCATTTTGGTGTGGGGGCAGCCGTGGGAATTACTTGTCATAACTTCTGCTATAAGAGCGATTCACAAACACCGCCGACTGTTGTTCTCTGAGCTCCATCACTGCATCTGGGCCCAGGCCACACTTCCCTCAGGCTATGCCTACCTAGTGACCAGGTGTGGCAGGGGATTCAGGTAGGCACATGCCTGCACTGCACTCTAGTCTCAGACCTTCCTGTTTTCCATCCTGCTTCCCTTACTTTCCTACCTCCTACACCTGGGTCAGTTCTGCACTGTGGTCTGGAGGCTCCCTCCATCTCCTCTGTCTTCCTTCTCCATTTGCTTCACAGGTTTCTCCCCTCTGTGCCCCGTAGGGATGCACTTTTCCTTTAAGGAAACCCTGCCTTGAGTGTTCCATGGAGAGAATCTTACTTTAATTTTTTATCATTTCTCTCTTTTCCCTCTTGGCCTCTGAGCCTCAGCTTTACCAGCACACCTTGCTATGAGCCAATATATCTTGCTACTGGCTGCCATACGTCACCTACGAGGTCTGACCACCCAGACCACTAGGTATGAGCAGCCCCTTCTTGCTCTCGAAGGCAACCACCTGTTGGTGGGTGCTGGACCCCCATGCTGTCTCCTCACTATTGGAGGCTTTGGTCCAGAGCCTTCAGCATCTACCTACCTGCCCTCCCTCTCTTTACCTGTGTCAGTATCTGTATTCACTCGGCTAACAAATCTTATTGGAGTTAATGTTCTAGATTCTGGTCCCTTCTGAACCAAACTGCTTATTGTCAACCAAACTTTAACTGTATACTCAGGTTGGGGTAGGGGAAGCAATCAGTGTGGGATTCTCAAGCCCTATCTCCTGGCTCAACACCACACCCATGATGTCAAAACATAGCAAATTTCGCACCTTCTGACTTTTAGTGTTCACTCTCTTATAGCAAAGATTATAGTATACATAACTGTTTGATTACACACATATATTAGTATCTTTTCTCTATATTTAAATTATAAGCTCCTTAAAGGCAAATGTGTACTTAACACAGTCTTTTAAATAAAACAGCTGCTCAGTGATCTCTGCTAATTGAATTGAATTAGTGAAGAGATCAACTTTTGAACTTGTTTTCTTCAGTGTTAGTTCTTAGCTTAGTGTCCGGTTCATTCTTCCCACAAATATTTGCTGAGGGCTTAGTATGTGCTGAGCAATCCTCTAGGCTATCAAACGCTTTACCAAACTATTACTCTCTCAAAGTAAATAGGGCAGACTCCCTCATACAGATTATGGTGTGGTGGGGGAGTTATTCCATAACTGAATTAGGAAAATCTGGATGTTATATGGGAATAAGGTGCTATAGAGGGAAAAGTGGGGCAAATAAAGGAGAAGGATGAAGGGAGGCATTGATATACTAGTATATGGAGCCTGGCGCATTTTGCCTCCTAGAAAATAAGCTTCTGGAGGCCTCTATTTTGTTTATTTTTGCATTTATTTTGAGATTTATGGACAGAATATGCTAAACGTGGAGTTTTTAGGCCTTTAATAAACATTTTGCAAATATAAGAAAATATAAATCAAACTTTAAAAAATTCCTTACTTCCTCATTCTTTTTCTCTGTGCATTTTAAACGTGGGGTGGGGACAAAATGTATGGATAGCCGTCAATAAAGTGCAAATTAGCTTTCTTCCTAAAGGGCTTTAACATTCTCAAGGGCACCATTTAGTTAACAGACAAGAGCATCCATCCTCCGTTCTGGTTTCAATATCAGTGTCTGGAACATTAGCAGACCCTGTTTCTTACTCACTTTTCCCCAGCTCAGACCCACTGCACTGATGCTTAACAAGCCGACGTCCCTGAAACCCTTGGTGACAGCCCCCAGAAGTATCACAAGAAGTAAGAGGCTCTTCTGAGCTACCTTGGCAGCTAACCAGGGGCAGGCACTAGGACCGCCCCGGCGCCCATAGGCAGCCACGCTTCACACAGCCTGTCAGCGGGACTGAGCCGCCTTTGCTGTTACACAAGAGAGCAGGCAGCAGCTGTAGCCGCTCAGCATCCTTCCCCCTTCCGGTCGATTGGAAGGTATTTACTTGCTATTTACCATTCAGATTCTGTACACCGGCGTGTGCCTTGAGTGTGCACTTAATCTGATGCTCTGTATGCTGTCCAGCACTTGTTGGGTTACTATATTATTTTATGTTAATTTTCACAGCTGATGGAAGCAACAGTGCCATAAAGAAATGGGCTAGATATTTCCAGAGGCTGAAATCTGGAGGCATTTGGAGGTGTAAGTACATCGGTCCCAAATCTCTAACGTGCTGGCTGTGTCAGTTCTGTCTCCTGACCTTCTTCTTCCTCATTGAAAGAGCCAATGTGAGATGCCATTTGCATATTTCATTCATGAAGGAAAAGCACCAAGAGGGTGACAGAAACCACTAAGGATGGGCCTGAAACTCCACTTTGGAGTGGCTGCGGTTGCCTCTGCCAGCCTGTGGGTCTGGGAGAGGCGAAGCTGGGTTGGCAGCAGAGTTTTGATGGGAAAGAGGTTTTGCTCAGGGTTGCAGACTGCCTGGTTGTTTGCTGTCTGCTTTCTGTTTCCAAAGCTCCAAGATTGTCCTATCTAATCACTGCCGTGGGGCAGTGTACGTCGTCTTATGCTTTATGTCTGCATTCCAGATACTGTTATCATCCATGTGGGCTGCCAGGAAGCTGTTAAGCCATTCTGTACCTCTCGGTGTAAAGCCATTGAAGAAAAACCTAGTTTGCTTTCGCTTGGCCAAACTATACTCAATACTACAATTAGAAGGTTACACACAGAAACATTTGAAAAAAATAATAATTCAAGATTCCCTTTCCTGTTCAGCAATTAATCTACCTATGTGAGATAAGGGAGTAGTTTGCTATTAGAAAACCCAAATGAAGAAGACTGCAGAGAAAATTGAACATTTTCTAAGCATTTTACTAATTAGTTGAAGGTGCAACTTCATTGTATCAAAAGGTCTTTGAAAACTTTAAAACCTTTTAAAACCACATTTTTTTAGGTTAGATTATTACCTTAAAAATTAGATCAAATTTGGTAATAGGTAAAAATATTTAGATCAACCTATGAGATCAAATGTAGTAGATAAACATATTTAAAAATGAATAAAATGTTGAGTCATATTAATGGTCAATTCATAGGAACGTTTAAGATAAACAGTGCCATTACTTTATCTCAGGAAAGAAAATATCAAACTAAGACTCAAAGCAAGGTATCAATATTGAGAATGTGACTTTAATGAAAAGTATTTTAAAATCACCTTCAAAATAATTTTAATGGTACAAATATTATATAGTTTAACTACATTATATGTGATATAATGCATGACCCTAAATAAGATTTCAAATTGTTTAAGTATTAAACTTTTAAAAATATAACTGTAGTTCTAAAACTCTTGTAGAGAAAAGAGGGGCAGAGGAGATGAGGGAGGGAGAATTGATTTATTTTATGTTTTTAAAATATTTTAAACATTCTCATTGAATATTTACTATGTAAATATGCTACTTATATTTAAAAATATGTAACAAAAATTACAAATGATTACAACAATTCATTTGCAGCATCTTTAAAAGCAAATGAATATACGTATATAAATAAAGCATGTGAAGACTGCTGTAAAATGTATCTCAAGCCTGGAAAAATCTGGTTTGAAGATAATTCTTCAAAAAAAAAAAGGAAGTTAGGGAAATCAGATGGTGAAGCAAAAGTAGCCTATTACATTTATTTATAGTTGGTATAACAGTGTGCTACAACTACATAAACTTTGTGTTAATAAAGATTCTTCCTCCGTCTTTAATTTTTTCCTCTCTATATTCCAAGTCTAGAAAGATGACTCATTTCTTCAAATTAATACTTAGTTTTGGAAATATTTGCCCAACATTTGATTTGCAGCCTTAGACTTCAGTTTTATGTCATACTCATTATATGGGTCTCATCATAAATCATTTAAAAATAACTTCATTATATGTCGAGTTGAAGATTCACTGAATTAAATGATGATGGGAGGAAAGTTTTGAGAACATAGATCTTATTCAGAATTCGGTATTCTTCTCAGAATCTGAACTTTCTTCCTAAATTTAATTCCTAAAATTAAGTCCACTGGCTAGACCTAATTGACTGAAGACAGGAGGAACCATGCACAGAAGTCTGGATTGCTGGCAAACAAGTGGGGCTTAAGCTGAAGAATAAAATGCAAAAGCTAAAACTGATTTGTTAAAGTGTGAAAGTAGTGATTATCTGGTGATTTTTATCCCTGAAGATAATCCCTTTATCCTTGAAAGGTCTCCCTGCCCAGGAGATCTGGTGGATATTCTTATTCCCTAGATTTAATGGATAAGAACAAGATAGATATTTCTTTGAACATACATATTTTTATTTAAAAGAGATTAAGCAAATCAGCCAGTCTGGTTACACCAATTTCACCCTTAGCAGTGTGTTTTCTCTACAGGGCATATTTCACATGAATAGGGTGCTTGGTAAGACATTTTAGGAAGAGATAGGAAAGGCTAGCTTTTACATTCTTAAAGCACCGGGAAGGCGCTAATGTAAATTAAAGAACTGCCTCAGCCACACGTGTTCTGGCATTTCAGTGTGCTTTTATTTTGGTTTCCGGAGGACCTATGCTTTACGTAAAAAACAATGTCTCCCAGTCAAAGCTCCAGAAAATGTGGTAAGTCAGCTGGGGGTTCACTTCTCAGGAAACCTCTTAGTGTTTTGTTAAAGATTTTTTAAAAAAGTAAAGAAATAACAAATAGTCCTTTTTTATTTGTCCTGAAAGATGATTACCACGCTAACATCAGTTTTTAAGACCCCGTTGGTCACATACGCAAGCCACAATAAGTGGGAATTATATGTAGCTTGAGAATTTCTTTGAAATCTAATTATGATTTTCTCTTGTTAAATAAAGAACTTAAACGGAAAGGAAAGAACTTTTATTGGTGGATTGTCATGTCTACATCAGTTATAGTTGTGTGAACCAGGAGGAGTAGGTTACTTTTGTGTTGTTGTTTTTCTAAGTTTGCAAAAGAGGTTAACTATTATTCATATAGTTTGAGGAAAAAGGTTTTCTCAAAAGCAATTTTCAGGAATTGATTTTACTTGTAAAGAAATAAGTTTGTGGGTGAAGCAGAAAGCTTTTAAATATATGAGATTGAGCCTTTGAATATAAAAGGCCAATTAACAATATGAAACATGTGCCATGCATTATTTATAAGCAGGCTTATCCAAAACGTTGTTTTCATCGTCCCTCCTGGTTCACACAACTATGAGTGATGTGGACACAGCCACCACTACTATACTCTCATTCCTTTTCACTTATGCCTTTTATTTAAGAGGGACGAAGTTAAAAACTCTAAGGAAACTGTCAATAAATATTAATCATGATTCAATAGATGTTTAAGTTGCAAATGAGCTAGTCCCCCAAATATAATGTAGTCAGTATAGTTTGTACCTTGGAATCAGTGTAAATTTTATGGACAGAGCATTTAATATTTTTGCATTATTTCTGTTTAATAGATATTACTGGATTCTTCACTGTATGCCAGGTATACATACAGTGTTAGACAATAAACAAGGTACTTCCCACCACTCATGGTCTTCCTCATTGTGCAAAGGGAAATAGGCAACAAACAACTATTATAAACCAAACACCCTATTATTAGAATTCATTTAAAATTATTATTTAATTTTTTACAAATTAAACAAAACAGAACGTATTCAATAGGTACTAACTTAAAAATTAGAAGAGAGTGCAATGGTAAAGAATGACTTGGTGGCTCTTTGTGTGTGAAAAGGTGACACATGAGGGATCTGAGCATAAGAGGCAGCTAAGTCATGAGTGGCAGTGTGCTGTGATGGAAAGAGAGCAACTTTGTGCTAATCTGCTGCAATTTAAATCCACTCTATGTCATTCCTAAGCCTTGAAATCTTGAGCATTTATCAAAGGATAAAACCTTACGGAGTCTTAAGAATAATGAGCTTTATAGAGTTTTGAAAAAAAAATAAGTTGAATGTCCATGATAATATCGTGAGTGTCCATGACCATATGACTTATAAAATGTTGCAACTTATGAATACACTACCTTAAATATATGAGTCAAAGAAACAACTATTGACCTATTTTATCACTCCTGCGCCCCTTTTCATAAATACTTTCGGTCTACCACATATTTGAGGGAGAGCATTGTTCCCGAGTCTTCTAAAGACCAACTCTCATTTAGGAGCTTTGTCCTATGCAGTTGTGGTTGACTTTTTGATCATCTGCTCAGAAACCACCAACATGGTGGTTGATGAGGTTTAATTAAGGTGCTGTTCCTCCCAAGGAATGCTGGACGGAGATGGTCATCTCTGAAGAGGTTAGGCACATATCCCCTGGCAGGACTGTGCTTACTGAGCTTGGCCTGTCAAACACAACTTCTTGAGATGTTCAGTGAGATGAACATGGGCCTTTATAGTGCACAGCACAGGATTCAAGCTCAAGTTGAAGAAGCAAGTTCATTGATGAAGAAGGTAGTTCATTGATATTTGGAATGAGTCCCATCTAAACACTTTCAGAGTTTTGTCATCTCATCAGCATATAGCCATAAGATATATACTTGCACACAGCAGCCATGTATATTCTCTGTATTTAAAAATTTATTTGTAAAGGGAAAATTGCTATGCAGTGACTTTTAAGTATTTTCCTCCTACTGCTCTTGACAATACAGCTATGTAGAATGGCAAAATTGCTCAACAATGTGTTCTCTTAGTAATTTCAAAGGAAAACATTAATCCTGGATTATCAGCTAGATATACTTAAAGCTCCTATCAGACAGAATATATAAAAGCCTAATATGCTAAGTGTCTGACTGATCGGTAGACCGTTTGGTCAACTGCTCGACCAGTGCTATGACGCGCTCTGACCACCAAGGGGCAGATGCTCCGACTGGTAGGTTAGCTTGCTGCTGGGGTCTGGCCAATCAGGACTGTGCGAGACAGGCCGGACACACCCTGGAGCCCTCCTGGGGTCCCTCTCCGGCCTCTAAAATATTTCTTCTAATTAATTTCCTTTCAATGTGCACGAACTCATGCACTAGCCCTCTAGTCCAAAAGAAGAAACTAAACTAAAATCAAAGAATGAAAGGCAGTGGAATTGAAAAAAGGCATGCTTGTGGGAAATAATTCCCTGACAGACCTAGATCTGGCCAAGTTCCTGACTTTGTAGAAGATGGACTCCTCCAGAGCAGTAGCCACGGGCAAATTGACAAACCTAGACTACAGTTTATCCCTGTGCAGGACCAGGAAAAAGCAAAGGTCCTCGCTGAGGGTGAACAACGCAGTGGAGAGGGTCAGATGGGGAAGTACAATTCAAGTTCATGAGATTTTGTGCTGCTAGTATTTATATCTGTCTGCAGCTCTGTCATGTTCATCTCTATGTCCATGGAAATATAACTTATTCTATTTAGGTCTTGGTTTCTCTATTGCAATACACTGAATTTTAGTATCATTAGCTGAGAAATAAGTGTAATACATGTATATCTAACAGGTAGATAATTACCAAATGAAAGTTGGAGTATCAATAATCATAGTAGGCAAATACATTTTTTTGTCTATAAGTTTCTTGTTTATTTATTTATTTATTTATTTTTGTTGTCTTAAGTTTTACATATGTCTCCTTTTTCCCCAATTAACCCCCTCCCTCAAACCATTCCCACCCTGGGCAAGCCCCCACCGCCCCAATGTCTGTGTCCATTAGTTATGCTAATATGCATGCATACAAGTCCTTTGGTAGGCAAATACATTTTAAAGCAGAATGCACAGTTAAGATTTAAAAGGGTTGTTAGCCCTGGTCGGTTTGGCTCAGTGGATAGAGCGTCAGCCTGCGTACTGAAGGGTTACAGGTTTGATTCTGGTCAAGGGCACATGCCTGGGTTGTGGGCTCAATCCCCAGTAGTGCAGGAGGCAGCCGATCAATGATTCTCTCTCATCACTGATGTTTCTCTCTCTCTCTTTCCCTCTCCCTTTCTCTCTGAAATCAATAAAAAAAATATATATTTAAAAAAATAAAAAGGGTTGTTAAATAATGATTAAATGTACAATTCACCAGAAGATATATCCATCCTGAAATTGTAAGTACCTAATAACAGAATCCAAAATAGTATTAACATATATAAAACAAAGGGAAATTGACAAATCCACAATCATAGTTAGAAGTTTTACCAAATTCTCTTAAAAACTGGCTAAAAATGAAAAAGGATAGACAATTTGAACAATGCAATTTACAATCTCAATGCAATGGACTTATATGAAAACTGCAACCAATAAAATTATTTTTTAAACATACATAAACATTCCTTTTATACATAAGAATTTATAAGCACAAGATATAAAGTATGTCTCAACAAATGTAAAAAATCAGAATCAGCCCCATTGGTGTGGTTCAGTGGTTGAGCATCAACCCATGAGTCAAGAAGTCACCGGTTCAATTCCTGGTCAGGGCACCTGCCCAGGTTGTGGACTCGATCCCTAGTTGGGGATGTGCAAGAGGCAGCTGATCGATCTTTCTCTCTCATCAATGTTTCTATCTCTCTATCCCTTTCTCTTACTCTTTTTCTAAAATAAGTAAAAACATATTTTAAAAAATCAGTATCATAGTTAACATGATTTAATCAGAAATTTATGTAGTTCAAATTAGCCTTATACAATATAAAAGGTAATATACTTCAGACTTGAAAATTTAGAAAATATTGTCTAGTCTTAAAATAGTTATTAAATCTAATTTGATCCCATTAAAAAACTTCACTTTTATTCATGCATCTCATGGGATTATTTCTAACCAGGCTCAGGGTACTGTGTTAGGGTTTAGGTAAAACAACCAGATTTCTGAACTCAACACCCTTGACATTTTCTCATTCAACTACATTTGCATGATAACCAAATAAATGAGTTGGTTTATAATAAATCTGTGATTCAGATTCTGAGGCCAAATTTTTACTGGGCCTACTTTGATAACTATTAGGACCTGTGGGTAAATCTCATTTTTAAGGTTAGAATTAACTCATAACTGGATTGAAGATGGTCTATATTGCAATATCCTATATTTTTTAATAGAGAAAATATTTCAATCACTGCATACAACAAATACCAACCAAATTCATTATTGATGGACTCTCAAAATGTGCATCATGAATATTGTAGGTGTTATTTTTTTACCTATATTGTTTTAATTATTATCTTGCCTTGCAGTTCTTTTATAAACTACTAGAGGCCCAGTGCATGAATTCATGCATGGGTGGGGTCCAGCTGGCCTGACAGATTGGGCCAGGCGGGCCAGGGGAAGGGCCCCAGGGCCATTAGTGGGCCGGCTCTGCCCCCTGGTTGAACTCCAGTTGAACTCTCGGTTGAGGGGACAAGTTGCATATTACCCTTTTATTATATAGAATTTTTTAAAACCTTAGAATGAAGAACTCTTTTTAAAAATTTTTTTTTATTGATTTCAGAGAGGAAGGGAGAAGAAGAGAGAGATGGAAACATCAATGTGAGAGAGAACTATTGATTGGCTGCCTCCTGCATGCCCCACACTGGGGATTGAGCCCATAACCCAGGCATGTGCCCTGACTGGGACTTGAACCATGACCTCCAGGTTCATAGGTCGACACTCAACCACTGAGCCATGCCAACTGG
>NW_005365989.1:65954-91754 GCF_000412655.1 Myotis brandtii
TGGTCTCACACTGACCACTGGGTACACTGGCTCTTGGATCTCCAAGGAGGTGCAAAGTCAGCCACTGCCTGAGGCCACCCAGTAGGAGCTACAGAGATATCTGCAGATTCCTCCTCTTTATTTGGGGTTTAGAAGTGCCCATATGAGGCCCAGCTGTGAAGCAAAACAGGCTGCTGCTGCCAAGCCTTGGGCCTTCTTTTGGAAGCTTTGGAGTTCTCTGACCCAGCTGCAGTTTGTTAGGTTTTAGGCTGTGAAAGGACAGGCCATTCATATGCAAAAGCCACTGCACATAGCTTGGGTGGGGTTGTAAATTGGGTGGGGCGGGGTCTCAGGGAATCACTAAGGCGGAGAAAACAGCAATGGCTGCCAGTAAGCCCTGCACCGGGGAGGTCCCTGCATCTCTGCATCCCGCGCCCCCATGCAGGAACAATGATCGCTGGGAGTACCTCTGAGAGAAAGCCACCCTCACATTCCAGCCCAATGCCAGACAGTCCAATTTCTCCCCATATGAGTCTGGGTCACCTGAGTCTCACCCGGAACTGGAGTTCAGAGCAATCAGGAGCTTGTGTCTCCCTCCTGATTGAAAAAAACAACAGCGCACCTCCGTACCTCTGCACCTCTGCACCTCTGCACCTCCGCACCTCCTACCAGTCTCAATGCGCTTTTTTCTTTCCTTCTAGTTGTAGAACTTCCATTCAGCCAGATTTCCCGGATATAAATCGTGTATCATTCTATGTGTATATCAACAGTTATCTAGCTGAAAAACAAATGGCTCAATTAAAGAACAATTGCTCCTGGCAACTATTATTTAAATGATGGTTTTTTATTTTGAATGGACTCCTTTAGTTGTTTCTGCAATAAAAAGACAGTACATTCCAAGTCTGAGTTCTTGGCAGAATGTTCAATTTTCTTTTGTTTAGTAATATTCTATTTCAATAATAAATTTAACTTATTCAAACTTTTCTGCTTTAGAATACTTAAAGTGAGTATGGAAGGGACTTTGAAATTTTGGTCCCACATCCCCAGTTTAGAGATGAAGAGCCTGAGGTTCCAAGTGGTCATTACATGCCAGATGTGGAAGAAGAAACCATGTCAGATGATTTTCAACCTGGCCTGATTGTATCAGCATAAAGTTCGCTAACATACAATTTCAAAATGTAAAATCACAACTCTCAGGAAAATAAAAAATGGGCATGTGTAAGAGATTTTCTTTAATTCATTAATTAATGAAAGACATCAGTACAATGCAATGACTAGTTTGAAAAGCATTAAAAAAACTTGATATTTATGGGCAATGTCAAAAACTGTTAAAAGACTGTAGAGTTAAAAAAAGATTTAATCTTTGGGGTTACCTGTTTCATCAGACAAAAATTATTTGCATTTGTGTAGGACAACAGCTTTCAAGTTAACAAGTAACTTCACTAAACCTGGGACTTGTAATAAATAGTAAATAGTAAGATGAATTAACTTCCTTCCCTTAGACAATCTTTGGGTGGCCTTTGCCCCATGTGTTATTGAAAGTACTTTCTGCCCATCTTTTTGCCTCATTTCCATGGAGAAGAACAAGGGTTGACAGCTAAGTCTGTCTACCAAATCCAGTTCATCTCCTGCTTTGTAAATGAAGTCTTATTGGAACATGGGTTTGATCTGAGGCCTTAAAGGTACAACTGAATGCATCTTGATTGCTGTTAGTCACTAGTTTTTCCATAGGTTTACCAAAAGTGTTGATTAGCCAAGGCCTCCTGGAGTTTGCTCTGCAAATCTGGGGCCATACAGTATTGAGCAACCACTAAGTCACACAATTTACTTCTGTCTGAAAACTTTCATAAGGAATCTTGAATTGGACTTCTAAAATTCTCTTTAGTGCGTCTTCTAGCCTAAGGCTGGGAAACCAACCCCCCAACGCTCTCTCCACTAGCTTTCTCATTAACAAAATGACAACATTGTTTTCCTGAATTTTTTCATTACTGTTTGTAAATTTTTATCATTTACTCAACAAATAGCTATTAGGTGCCTATTATACAAACAAGACAGAAACAGTGTCTACCCATATGAAGGGGTACAGACTGGTAAGGAAGACAAAAATAAACAAATAGCTAATGAATTACTAATGTAATTTTTATGACAAAGTACTATGAGAGCATATGAGGGGAACACTTTCCTAGTCTGTTGGGATAAGCGCTGAGTATTTGGAAGGATATAGTCAAGAAAGGCATCTCCAAGAAAGTGATGTTTAGATTAGCATCTGGAGGGTAATAAGGATTTTCTAGGCAAAGAGCAGTTGTGGAGGGAGTGAGGTGGGAAATTTCATAAAGGAAACATCATGTAGAAGGTCCTTGGACAAGAAGGTACCATGAGCATTTAATTTTTTGATTGGATGATTCTTTAATTACTTGAAAGAACTGTTTTTAAATGTTATTTCCCTTTTTTTTTGGCAAAAAGAGAAAGAGTAATATTGGCACAGAATACTTCTTATATCAAATTGCAATTAAAGGAATACATAGACAAAATCCTGCTGACCAACTTCTCATTCAAAATTGCCAAAAATGTTTCACTCTGTGGAAGATAGCTGCCATGTAGTAGTCACTTTGACTTTCCAATAAGGTCAAGTCCAAATTGGAAGAGGTCAGCTCCAAATCTAATCATAATTTACTGGTTCACTGTTGACACTCTGGGCCGTCTTATGCAAACAAAGTTTCTGTCTTATAAATAAGAGTCAAGCCTTGGATTGAGGTAAAGCTGCAGGTGCCTAAGTAATCAGAGAAAGAGAGTTACTTTCCTTGCCTGGAAAAATAACCACAATTTTAATGCTCGAATAATTCAACCTTTATTTATAGTATCAATTATTGATAATCTACGTTCAGCTATCTAAATGATAGTAAATTTGACTGCAGAATTTAAGATTAGCTAATGGATAGATGGATCAAAATTTTATTTTTGAACCTTATCTGGAACATTATCATAGTGTTATCTTTCTCCCTTTCCACACACACCTCTTCATGATATATTTATCCCACCATTATAAATTTGTTGCTGTATTTGACATACTTTTTAGAACGTGAGCATATAATCATCTCTGTATTTCTAGCATTGTACATAATGCTTAGCAAAGAGAGATGTTCAATATATTTTTATTGAGTGACTAAGAAAGTGAATAAATGTAGGATCCTAGATTTATGACTATATTAAGAGAAAGAAAAAACCTTAAATTACCTGGCTAAATCTCCTAAATAAAATGTTCCATTTTATATGAAAGTAAGTTAATATCTGCTATTTGACTCAATGATATTGATAAAGCAAGATATTTTTTAAAATGAGAATATAAGTGTCACCCATAATACATTCAACTTTAATTGAATGCTTGAAACAAGGGTATTAGACATGGTTCTTGCCTTCTAAAAATTTATGACAAAGTTAAAAAACAAGAATGTGTGCTTAAAAATATAATGACTACTATAGAAAACATATACTAAGGCCAAATGAATACAATAAAAAGAGAGATACCAGAGTTAGGAAGGTTAACAGCAAGGGCATTCTAAAGCCTGGATCATGATCATTTTATAAATCACAGAAGAGGAAAGAGCTTTTATATAGTCCAGATTCCTTTACTTATTCTTAGATGATTAATCACTGATTCCTTATCTTGTCCCTTTGCATATATTCTTCCAGTATTTTATAGCTGACTGCCTTTGAAAACATTACTTATATTTTTCCCATAAGAACAACTGGAAAGAAAACAATGAAATTAAAATTTGTTGATCCCCTACCATATCCCAGGTGTTGTAAGCACATTTTTACATAATACTTCTCTACCTTAAACCCCCCCTTTAGAACACAAACATATTAATAGGATTTTCAGAATTTGATGTGCATCTTTTGCCACTTGTAGGATGTAACTTGACTTAGACAAGAACATTTTCTCATAAAACAACTTTGTTGTGGTGTACTTTACATCAAATAAGCTGCACCTTAAAGGTACAACTGAGTGCATCTTGAAAAAAGCATACTTCTATATAACCTCCAGCGCAATCAAGACAGAGAAGGTTATCATCATCCCAAAAGTTTCCTGATACCCCTTTGCAGTCAACCCTGGACATAGGCTGCCTCTTGATTGCTGTTAGTCACTATAAATTCATTTTCTTTATCTGGAATTCCATATAAATGGAATCATATAGTATGTACTCTCTTATGTATGGCTTCTTTCACTCAGTGGAATGTTTTTTGAAATTCATGGATACCCTTGCATGTATCAATAGTTTAAGATTAAAAAAAACCCTCTGAATAATATTTCGTCTTATGGTTACACTACAATCGGTTTATCCATTCTCCTATTAAGGGACATTTAGGTAGTTGCCAATTTTTGATTACTATGAATAAAGTTGGGGTGAACCTTGGTTTTCAAGTCTTTGTATAGAAATATGCATTTGCTGTTCTTGGTGAGTACCTAAGAGCAGCATTGCTGAGCCATATGATTAGTGTGCATTTACCTGTGTAAGGAGCTGTCAAATTCTTTCCAAAGTATTTGTTGCCTTTTACTTACCAAGCAGAAATGTATGAGAATTCAATTTTCTCCACATTCTCACCAGCACTTGATGTTCTTAATGTTTTTATGTTTAGCCCTTCTAGTGGGGGGTGTAGTGGTACCTGGTGACTTTAATTTGCACTTCTCTAGTAGACTAATGAGTAGTCTGTCATAGAGTTGTAAGATTGTATATTCTGGATACAAATTCTTTGTAAGATAGTAAGCATTTCAAATATGTTCTCTCATTCTGTGACTTGTCATTTTTTAAATATTTTATTTTTTGAGAACAGTTTTAAGCTCACAGTAAAAAGAAAGGAAGATACACAGATTACCCACATAACCCCTGCCCAGACACATGCATAGGTTCCTCAGTTATCAACATTCCTGACCAAAGTAGTACATTTGTTACAAGTGATGAACCTACATGGACACATAATAATCACTCAAAGTCCATAGTTCACTTTAGGGTTCACTCTTGGTGATTACGTTCTTTGGGTTTGGACAAATGTAATGACATGTAGCCATCATTATAGTATCATACAGAGTATTTTCACTGTCCTAAAAATCTGTGCTCTGCCTATTCATCCCTTCCCTTGGAACTCCTGGTGACCATTGATCTTTTTACTGTTTCCATAGTTTTGTCTTTTCCAGAATATCGTTTAGTTGGAAACAGACTATATACAGGCTTTTCTGATTGTCTTCTTTCATTTAGGAAGTTAGGGTTCCTCCATGTCTTTTTGTGGGTTAATAGCTATTTTTTTTTAGCAATGAATAATATTCCATTGTCTGGATGTACTATAGTTTATTTATTTATTCATCTATAAAAGGACATCTTGGTTACTTCTAGGTTTTGTCATTTTAAATATAGCTGCTATAAACATCCACATGCATGTTTTTCTGTGGGCATAAGTTTTAAATTCACTTGGGGAAATACTGGATTGTATGGTAAAAGCATGTTTAATTTTGTTTGCCTTTTCACTTTCTTTTTTTAAAATAGATTTTAATGATTTTTTACAGAGAGGAAGGGAGAGGGATAGAGAGTTAGAAACATCAATGAGAGAGAAACATCGATCAGCTGCCTCCTGCACACCCCCTACTGGAGATGTGCCCGCAACCAAGGTACATGCCCTTGACCGGAATCGAACCTGGGACCCTTGCGTCCACAGGCCGACGCTCTATCCACTGAGCCAAACCAGTCAGGGCGCCTTTTCACTTTCATAAGTTTCTTTACTAAGAACAATAAGTTTTAATTTTTGATACAGCCCATTGACTTTTTTTTTTTGTCTTTTATGATTTGTGCATGGCCTGGTGATAAGTTCAGATGACTAGGGAAAGAATTCATCCAATGGCTATTATTATTAAAGTTCAGCTACTTGATGGACTCTACGTAAGGAGAGGATCTTTTTAAAAAGTGATTTTATCTTATACTTTTTATTAACTAGTCCCCTGGGTTATTAAATGATTCATAAACATTGTCCTCATAATCCCTTTGATGTCTAAATAGAAAGAGTTATAGAGCCTCAGGGTTTGGAAGGAAACGATAAGACATTTTTTCCATTCATTGGATAAACATTTTAACAGTCAGATCATTTTTCTAAAGCGCATTTCCAGAGCACATTTTCATTATAAGCAGCAATGTAGCATAACTCATCTGGATGTTAGGACAGGACTGGAAATGAGGGTTATCTCTTCAATTTTTCATTTATAGGATGCTTGCCTGAATCCCACAGCTTAGAATTGTAATATCTCCAGTCGATGTATCACTTACAAGTGGTATCATGCATTGGGAGTTGCTAAAGTGGTCCTGTGGGCAGAAGGAGAGCTTGCTAATTAGGCAGAGTGAGGCATGTATGCTGGGCTAGCAACATGAGCCAGTCACTTTAATGTTGAGTCACAATTTCCCTCAGCTGTAAAATGTGAAGATTAGGATATAGACAAGGGAATAAAGTAGGCTCTCACTAAATGGTAATTGTTTATTGATTGGCGATATAAGTGATGAAATGGAGAGAATTTTATTTCTCGTGCATTTTTATTAATAGAAGAAAAAGAACTGAGAAATTCATCAGGAAAAAAGATGACAAGATTAAAAACTTGGGTTTTAGTTTCAATCCAAAATCCCACCGGGGGTTTTGGTCATGATAACAATCTAATTACTTTCACAAGAAGCTTGCCACGGAAGTGATGGGTATTGAATAATATCCTTGGCATACAACCCCAAAGAGCCAAGTGATATCACAATTATTTTCAAAGATAACACAAAATTAAATGTTATTATTGAGGGAGGCCGTATCTCTCTATGGGACTTTTGACCTTTTTAAATAAAGTTGTCATAGTTCAAAACTCAAACAATAAGGTTACACCAAGAAGACCCACTTCACTGTTCTCCCCGCCCATCAAGTTCCTCACACCTCCGTTCTCCAAAGCTCATCGTTCTATTACCTACTCAGTGTTTATGCCCAAACTGACAAATCTGAATATATAGTCTTACTTCCCTTTTTGTTACATGAAAGTTAGTATATTACACACACCTATTTACACTACTGAACATCTACTTATAAAAATATATAGGTGTACAGAAAGCCTTATGAATTAGCATGTCACACCCACAGAATGACCCAGGCTAAAGCTTCTATCCCCACCTTCTTGAATTTGATGCAGAAACAGAAACCCTGCAAGTCCTTTTGCTAGATAGAGAGAGACACACCTCTCAGCCTTAATGGCTTGGCTCTCCTCTGGCCTAGAGGCAGAAAGTGGTGTAGGTAAGAAGGCGAGGCCCCTGTAAATTTTGAAGATGTATTCTAGAGTTTAACTGCTCATGAAAACAAGCTCTGGGGATTCTGACATTCTTCCTTCTGGCAAAATAAGTCTCGAGAGGTTGGTTTTAGCCTGAAGGCTCGTGCTACAAATAAACGTATGCTGCTGCATAAAAGTTAATGCAGCTTTTTATTGAAGAGTGAATGTGTTCCCGTGTAAAACTTGAAAAGGAATCTAAAGCTGCCTTATTTTCTGATTAGGGCGAGTGACTGGGAGGAAATCTTTTAAAGCAATTGCTTGTCAAGGTGACGTAATTGCAACCATAGAGGAAGCTGTGAGCCTCTTGGAACACTGTCTCCCAAGAATGTATAGGAGAGGCCCTTCCCTGAGTCATGAAAGTAGGCAGAGCACAGTGTTGAAGTTACTGTCATAAATGCCGTTTATTTGTAGCTAAACTTTCTGGATGCAGTTTCATCTGACTCAGTTTACACACATCCTAGCTTGTTTGGAAAAAACCCCACTAAACATACATGTATATACAGTTATCTGAGTTTATAATAATGAAAGGCAGGAAAAAGTTAGGGTCAGATAAATATTAAAAAAATAAGGCAGCTACATCAGTCATAATTTATTTACTAAAAATTCATGTGCTGTTTCTGCAGTGGATTTACCTTCATCTCTGTGGTTTGCTTCTGCTAAGTTTATTTGCATTTCTTTGAGTACAAAGCAAGTCATTATAAGAGCAAGCGCCCTGAAGATATCAGAGTGGTCGGTGAAATCCAAGGTGGCTTCCACATTTCCTGTGCATTGAGATTGTGAGAGAGATCATAGCCAATCTGTGGGGTCAGGTATAAGCAGGAGACTGCTGACTTGAATAGCAAGACCAAAAGCTCTCGGCTGTATAACAATCTGGCTTCCCCTGGTGGCCCTATCCCAGGACGTTGTTGACAGGTCTCGTCCCCTCAGGAGTGTTCAACCTTGTAGACGTTGCATCCCCGTCCACTCCTACCGTGGGACAACTCTTGGCGGGGTGGTCAGACCCTGTACTATTTCTGGAAGCCAGCAGAAGCTGAGTACCCTCAAAAGTGTGTCCTCCAATTTGGGATGGGATTTTCAAGAACCCAAATAGAAACAGAGAGAATAATTTTCTTTCCTGGACCTGTGCAACATAACCTCAGACATGCAAGAACATCAGATTTACTGTCTATGCTGTTACGGCACGTCTGGCTATATCATTGAAATATGGTGCTATTTAGCTTTTCCATGCCGTTGTTTTTGATGTTTTACATCCTCTTATTATAGAATCATAAACTTTACCGGTGAAGGTATTCTATGTAGTCAGTAAGTATTTATTGAGTGTTTACTGTGTGTCAGATACTCTGCTAGGGGCTGGTGATAGAATCCCTGTTATCCTGGACTCTGGATAGGTACATCAAAAATATATAAATGCATCTATAACATGTTAGATGGGGTAATCAAAGAAGGCAAGGCTGAGAGAGCGTGGGCTGATTTAGATGAAATGGTGAGGGAAGGAAACTCTCACCTGTGGTCCTTAGGCAGAGACTGGAGCTCCGTGAGTGAATGGGCTGCACAGATAACAGATGTGGGAAAGGGCACCTCTGGCAGGGAAGGTGAGGACCGGTAAATGTCTTTGCATGGGAGTGTGTTTGCTATGTTCAAGGAAGAGCAAGAGTGTACCTATGGCTTGGAAAAAATGAGAGAGGAGAAAAATAGGAAGTGAGATCAGATCACATCAGAGAGCCAGCGTGGGGAATCTTGTGGAAGTGTGGCCTTTATTCCCAGTGAGATGGGACGTACAGAAGGAGGTGGAGCCAAGAAGAGACACGAGCTGTCATGTATAATGGTCACTCCCAGGGCGAGGGAGCAAGGGGAGAAGCAGGAAGACCAGTTCCAAAGTTTTCAAAATAGTCCAGATGAGAGATAAGAGTGACTAAAACCAGTGGTTACAGGAGTAATTCTGACATAATTGGTATCTAGTAAATATCTCTCAAGAGAATTGGTGCCAAGCATTGTGCCTGAGTCTGTCCTCTTAACCACTGCCTCTCAAAATAAAATGGTGAATAAGTGTCATATTGACAAAATAGACTGATTGTATTCACTTGAAGGTTTTTGAGCTGTGTCTGCAGGTGCATTTCTTAGGCAGCTCATATTGGACCCAGAGAAGATTAGCAAATAGAGATCTTTAATATTCCTTTTACCTTTCCTACCTCATGTCAGAACAAGGATTTTACTTATCTATTTTATTTCAAAAATGTGATAAAGACATCTTCAAAGAGAAGATAAAACAATTTTTAAGATTTGGGCTATATTGATAATACTATAAATCTGGGGCCCAGATCATAAGTGACCTTATATCTCATCACCTACTATCTAGAACTATTAGTTTGTTTCTTTTTATAGGAGGATATAAAGAATGTTAGGACCAATGTCATCTGAGGAAGAAGAATACTTCAGAGGAGTCATCAGAAGCATTCGTTCAGCCAGTCAATTTACAAATATGTATTGAGAGATGACAGTGAGAGATGAGAGCCTTAACGAGGGCAGGAGTGTTGAAGAAAATGGTAGGAGAAATATAGAGCAAGTCAAATTAGTAATACTTAGTGATTGATTGATATAGGAAGTAATGATGAAGGGGACAATCAAGAATGACCCCCAGATTTCTAGCTTGGTTGACCAGATGAATGGTGATAACCACTGATTGAGAATTTGGGGAAGAACTAGGCATGAAGAGGAATACACTCAATTTAGTTTTAGAAAGATTGAGTTGGAGATGTGTATTCACTCTTGGGGTAGCCATCACAAGTAAGTAGATATTTGAATGTGAAAGTCAATCTAGGTAGACAATGTAGATTTGGGGTTCACAAGACTATGGGGGTAGTTGAAAAAAATCTGAGTTCAATTTGGGACACAAAGAATTCAAGGACCCACTGGAATGTAGCAATGCAAGTCTAAAACTCAGAAATGAGGTTGAGTGAGACAGATTTTGAAACCAGCAGCATATGTGTGGATTGTATTTTTCTCACATTACATGAAATATGATTAATAAGGTGGTTAAGTCTACCCAGGTGCCAGAGGGAAGATGTAAAAGATGAAGGGAAATTAATAAAACCTACCATAAAAAAGGCCCATAAAAACAGAGCATTACATCTATTAGGTTGTAAGAAAGCAACTAGGGAAGTGAAACAGTAGAGCAAATGCTGGGCTGGGAAAATAGTTCCTGAAATTAAAATGTCTTTGATTGTCACTTTTCCGGGGCTGAAAAGTAACAGTTCATTGGAGTTGGGGGGTTCTTTGTCCCCATAAGCCCCATCTGGCTCACATGCTAGGGCCCGCTTGTGGGGTTAGGATGAGGACATGGTTCTTCAATAAAGCGATTACTGCTTGAATCTATTCCATTTAGCACTTCATAACACACCACTGTATATTTTTCTGTAAATTGAGGCAGGGGAACACAGTGGATGGTTGGCCCATTTCATCAACTTAAGTCATGAACCTCCATTCATTCAGGCTTAAGGGCAACTCTCAGCTGGAATCATCTGGGGAGCTTTTATAAAGCATGATGCCTTGACCCACTCCCCCAGAGATGATCATTTAATTGCTGTGGGGTGGAGCTCATGCACTCATATGTTTTACAAGCTCTCCAGGCAATTCTCATGTGCAGACAAGACTGAGAATCACATGCAGCAAACACTCTGTGAGAGCACATCAGATAGTAAGCATGATACAAGTGTTTCTTTTTCTACATTCAGTTATTTGGGTGAAACAGCTTCTCACATTTCCTGTACATTCTTAAGATCCTGTATTTGGAATAAGATCCTGTATTTGGAAGGCCACCCAGAGGATGTCACCACTGGAAGTAAACTAATTTAGAGATGTTCTTTAGATCCATTCCGTCTTAACAGACACAGGAATTGAGACTCGGGGAGGCTGAGTCGCTTTCTAAAAGTCACACAGTCAGTAGTTGGAAACACTAAGGCTCTTAGCATCCAATACACTTTTTGACTTTTTTAGTTAAAGATTTTTTTTTATTTTTATTGATATTTTTAAAGAGAGAGAGAGTTAGGGAGAGAGAGAGAGAGAGAGAGAGAGAGAGAGAGAGAGTAACATTCATGTGAAAGTGAAACATTGACTGGCTGCCTCCTGCACGCCCCTACCAGGGTTTGAGCCCACAGCCTAAGCAGTTGCCCTGACCAGGAATCAAACCAGCAACCTTTCAGTGTATAGGATGATGTCCAACCAACTGAGCCACACCATCCAGGGCCACTCTTCACCTTTAAAAATATTACCATGGAAGAAAGGAAAAAGATGTGTAAATAACTAATGCCTCTCGACCTGTCCCAATTTCTGATTAGGAATAATCATAATAACAATAAATAAAAGAAAGTAGACCCTGGTCACATTTATTGATAATACCACTATTTTTTGTGGTTATGAATTCATTTTGAGGAAAGTTGTCATTAGGAAAAGTGTTTAATAAGGTGTAGGTGTCAGCTGTCATTTTGCAAAACTAGTATTATTAGGAAGAACTGAAAATGTTACCAATTATTGAAATGTCTAATTAAGGGTGATTATTTTAACTATTAAAATGAATGCATCATCATAAAAAAAAGATTGAGAATCACTGCTGTCAAGTAACGAAACACCTGCTTTGCCAAATCAGAGTGGCAGGGAGGAAATCAAATAAGATTAATAACGTGTGTGAAAGCACAATCAAAGTGTAAGAGCATCATGTAAGAGGAATGAAATAGCAAAGTCCTAAGAAAGCAGCAAGAAGGAGGTTTTCGTTTTGTCTGTGTGTTGTTTTTAACTTTAAAATGTACCTCTGCCAGGGTAGACAATTGACTCAGGCTGTAGGCAGTCTAGAGGTCTCTATGCTTTTCCCAGCAGCCGGCTGGTCTGTGAAAGCCCTCCTGTCACCGTCACCAATGCAAGAGCTGAGCCAGCTGTATGTTCATAATCGCTGACCTTGGGACTCCTGTGCCTTCTTCCTGTTGTCTAAGCTGTCCACTTGCCTCTCCACTCTCTGTGTGTAGCTCCAGGCAGTGCATTCCAAGACTTGTATTCTCACTTGTAGGCCTAGCTACTCAATAATTGTTTGACCTTGGGCAAGTTATTTGAATTCCTCTAGCATCCGCTTCTCCATCTCTACCCAAGCTGGTTGTCAAAGTTAAATCAGGTAATACATCTCAGGAGCTTAGCACGGTGCTAGACAGATTGTAAACCACATAGCGCCACCACTCTATCTGTAATTTATTGGATCTGTACTTTATTTTACTGTTGGTTTATTTATTTTTTCTTCCACTTAGATTTTTCTCTCAAACAAAAACATTTTTATAAGCTTTCACAGGTGTTTTCAATGTAGAGAACAACAAAAGAATAAGACGGGAGATATACCAGTGTAAGTTAATTGTTTGGCAATTTGTACATAATTTATCTCACTGCATAATTTATTTCACTTATTTACGTCCAAAAGGTTGGCTGTTTTATAAAGAAATAAATTAATTCCCAAACTCCCAACCTCATACAGGCTCCCACATTTGGTGTTCAGCAGCAATATTTATAACAGCATATCGTAGAGGGGTTAGAGCAAGAGAATGGTGCCTGTCGGCTGTGATGGCTGAGTGGGACATTTCTCTTTGGATTTGCATCCTTGTTACGAAGCTGCTGTGTAAACTGTATTCACTATATGAATATGGGCTATTGTTATTGCTGAGTTATTGTGAAATGTTGACTCTCCTGTGAAAGAGAAATGTTGGAAATAGAACATTTTCTGCTCAGGGCCTATTGTTCTATCAGCACTTTGGAAATGCTTGCTATTTGCATTAAAAAATAATCACTTAGAAGCTTTCACTTAAAAGAGGGTTTTTGGGTCCAGGAATAGGTTCTCTAGGGCATCATGCTAGGGTTGGTTGAGGAGAGTCCCTGGGACTCTTCCCCACGTGACAGTGTAGCCTCTACAGCTGCAGACCCCATTGAATGGCCAGTGGGTGGCTTCCCCTTCTAGACACTTGGGCATTTAACCCTCTTTAGAGCCAAGAAGAGCCCAAATAAAAACAAGCCAACAGAATGGACTGCATGGGATCGTCACTCAGCAGTCGTTTTACTGTGCAAATGCGTGGTCTGACCTCAGATCCCCATCGTCATTAACATTTACATTCCTGGGGGGAAAAGTCGGTAACAGCAAATGACCCTGTCCTAGCACAGCCATCAGCATGCCATCAGCCAAATTGATCTGGTAGAAGGTAGTAATCTAGACGCCAGTGGGCAACGATCATGTAAAAATGTTTCAGGAGAGGAAGCTGAACATTGCAAGGAGAGCAAATAATAGTGTCACCAATAGTCTGTTCTTTGTTCAAAGCTTTGCATGAAATAAAAAACAATTAACGCATAGAGACCTCAGTCCATTAATTGTGACTCTGTTTTGATAGGTCATTTCAGGGGGGATCTGAGTAGTATCAACTCAAATAAACTGTTCAATCGGCAGTTTATTTGTGTCTCTATACAAAAGTGAGAGCATGTATCACTGAGTAATAAAAAAATGATAACTGAGTGGTCTCATTGGTCTATTGAAAGAAGAGATGACAATTGACCTGTCCGCCAGGTAATTCTATTAAACATGACCTACACTATACAGAAATCAATAGGAATGATCGAGGAATTACCCAAAACTTTGCCTATCCTCTCCCACTGATACCTTCCTTTAGTAACAGAATGACAACACGAAAGCACCATTTCACATTTTCTTGGAGAAATTATCATCATTTCTGCCTTTCCTTGATGTCCACAATCTGCTTCTCTTCAACCTGAAAGCCTTTCCTTTCGACTCTGCATTGCAACTAACTGATTCAGTTTCCGGGTTAAGTGAAACATTGATACATTCACTCAGAACCCTGAATGCTGGTTCAGATTTTCCCAGACTCTAAAATACTCCTTTTCTAGCACATGTTTTGTCTCAGCCTCCTCCTCCAGCCCCTGGGGAACCAACCATACTTTTATTGAGCACTTCCTGTCGAATGTGGTGAGTACGGGAATACTAAAACTAAGGTGCTCACCCAGAACTGGTGTTGTTGGACAGAAACGTACATTGTGGGCTGGCTGTATTTATGAGTCTGGACAGGGATAGCCCCAGGCCAAACTGTGATGTACCTTAGCAGTTTGCCAGATATTCATGTTGAGTGAATGGATGGCTGAATGAAGAATGGAGGTGACAGATACAGGAATAAATTGCTAAGGTCAGTTGAAAAAGTTCATTTTGCTTAGAACAGGGTAAATCCTGTTACTTATAACCTTAATTTTAAGTAAGGTCTTTATTGATAACTAAAGTTTCACACTGATGTAAGTAGACAATTTCTAGGGTGTAGTCCTCATTGAGACTGTTCATCTATTCCAGCCTTTATGGCACACAAGTAGACTTCAGATAGGGTGATCCCTGCAGTGGTCGCTAGAGGTCAGGATAGAGCCAAGAACCAGATGGGCAGAGGCCCATTAGGCTCAACGCCACAAGTTGTGGGGAGGTGATTCGCAAAGTCTTGGTTTTAGAGCAGGAACAGACAAAAATCTCAATTAGGAGCCAGACACAAATATCAATACATGAAGAATGCACAGAATAGGGAAGTGACAAATGTTAAAAGGACACCAGAGTCAGAACAGAACCGGGATCCCAGGTACCCTTGGATACCCAAGCCAATATCATGGAAAGTCAGAACCAAAACTTGCAGATAGAATAGAACTTTTGATGGGGAGGAAAGGACCTGTTGCTCTAGCGACATCCGAGTGGGTCTAAACACTGCTGTTCATCTATTGGATATCAATTTAAAAACTATTGCCTTGCAAGGAGTCATACCTTTGGCCATAAACTTTTTTTCATCTTAATTTGAGAGACAATGATGGCTGGCGTAGTTATAAAAAAGATAGTATGAAGTTCAGTCTACTCTTCCCTGAGAAAGCTGTTGATGATCTAATTTTATCATTTACAATACCTTTTGTTGTGTATACAATGAATCCTATGTGTCAACTAAAAACCACATATGAACAAATTGTATAAATTATAGCAAGGACAATATACAGGTGGAAACACATGATTCTTAACGCTCTTTGACAAGCAATTAAATCTGTATTAGTGTCTATTTGTAAATACACTGACATAAGAGTTACTTTAAAACCAGTGAAATAAAACTGTATATACTGCACATATACATACATACAGAGAATGACACAGGATTGTTTTTAAATTCCATTAGCATGACCTGTTTTCAGAAAGTGATGAGAGAAATGCCGGCTAATCATAATTTGACCTTTCTAACCCCCCCAATTCATCATTGCCCTAAACCTTGTCAGGCCTGCTTGCTATATTGTATGTAGGAAGGTCTGCTCTCATTTGGACAAGAATCAGAAAGAATGTGTGATTCTCCCTTGCGCTCTATCCCTGATAAATAGCTATCTAGATTATACCCTACACAAAGCTAAGAGTCCCAATAAACATTTGCTGATTTTAACTGAATAGTACTTTATTCAGGTGCTAACATCTATTTTTAAAGGCGGTCAGTGTGTCACTGTTCAGGAATCTGACTCTCAGAATCTCATTTTGCCCCAAATGTGTGTATATAAACTTGACCCCTAACACCAAGCTTCAAAAGTTCAGTCCTTGTTCTTTCTGCACGTTTTCCAACTGAGCAGCATTGTTTCAAATCATGTGAACTCAATAGAGGTGGTTATTAACATCATGTAACACATAAAGCACACTTGAACCAAGAATGAATTTTTTTAAATATATTTTATTGATTTTTTACAGAGAGGAAGGGAGAGGGATAGAGAGTTAGAAACATCGATGAGAGAGAAACATCGACCAGCTGCCTCCTGCACATCTCCCACTGGAGATGTGCCCGCAACCCAGGTACATGCCCTTGACCGGAATGGAACCTGGGACCTTTCAGTCCGCAGGCCGACGCTCTATCCACTGAGCCAAACTGGTTTTGGCAAGAATGAATTTTTTTTCATAATGTCCAGTGGATTAAAAATTGTTGGCCATTATAATCAAATTATTATACCTACCAGAAATAAAGTTAGATTTTGTGTTAACTCAAGTTTTCTCCCAGTAAATGCCAAGGCTCTGAATTTCTACATGGGGCTAACTTGCTTGAATAATTTGATCCAAACTAAAATTTAGTTTCTAAAAGCTCCAGTTATTATTATATTGTATCTTTCCATAACTCAAGTAAGCTTTGTTGAATGCCCCTCTCAAAGTGCTCATTTGCATTTCAATGGATTTTCCAATTTTGTCTCCCCACCACAAAGAAATAATGCACTCTTCCTCAGAAATAATGCACTCTTCCTTGCATGTGGTCAGCAACCAGAGACAAATCAAGAATCGCACTTTTATGTCACTGATCTTGTCATTTCTTTGGAACAGGGAGACATCCTTTGTGAAACCAGTTGGGACTCATTAAGAGTGGTTTCCTTCCTTTCTCTGGGGAATGATTGGGGCTTTGGTTAGAACTAAAGAACTATTTTTAAAGAATCTGATAAATATTAGGTATAAGATCAATGCTGTATGTTGTAACTTAGGTTTTCTTCCTGTGTTTTCCAGGAAATTCTTTGTCCTCCTTTAAATAATAACCAAGTATTCTTAAAACAATCATGTAGTTGAAGGCATGGCAATAAAGATGAGTGTGAATTCCTGGTCATTGGATTCAGAAATTTCCTTCACTGTAATTTATAGAACAAGTATAATATGTGGCAATTTCTCATTAATTCCACTCAATTTACCAAATATTTGTAAATGCCATTATGTGTACAACATTGTGTTAGAAACCGGGTTAGAAAATAGAACATATAAAGGTTTTACCTTCAAGAAACTGACAACTCAATGGAAGAAATTAAACAAGCATCCAAATAAATATAGTATAAAAATCAATATGAGGAATACCTAGAATGTGTTACAAACTAAGTGTTTAGAGTCAACACTAACTGGGATGGGCCTCAAATACTGGGGAGTCCGTACACAGAGGTGCCTCTTTCCAGTTTGCAAGTAACCAAAATCAAACAAAAAATAGAGGAATGAGAATGAAGACAAGAGACGCTGCTGGATTCTAATGAAGACAAGAGACCCTGCTGGATTCTTTGCCATGAGTTCATACTATGCCACTCTGGAGAAGCCAATTACTCTTATTTATCTTTTCCCTAAAATGATGGCGTAGGACTGATGATCCTAATGGGCTCTGTAGTGTGCTGAAGTAGCAACAAATATCATAGTAGCAAGTAGGAGATGGGGTGGCTTGTCCCTGAGTGCTCGTTAAATTAGCTTTGTGACTCTTAACCTGCTCTGGCCTTGATGCCTCATTTTAAAATGAGCTTGTGGGATCAGAAGACATCAATACTTGTAGAGCTCATTATTCAAGTCCAAGATGACCAAACACTGATTTCTATTGGCATATTCTTCCAGAAGTAAAGAAATGTTGCCTTTTCATTTTTTAAATTGTCTATTCTATCAGTGAGTGGCACTGATTTTTGCACACAGTGCTTGGTCAGTATGCACATGTTTAATCATCATTAGTGTCAAGAAGCATGACAAGTACTAACTGGTGCTGAGAAGGTTAGACACAGTGCTTTGCAATATGCCATATATTTAGAGGGGTGTAAATGCAAAAATAATGAGGGATGCTGGGTAAAATAGAATACATATCAAACTAGTGGTGAAAAAATAATGTACTCATTAATTAAACAAGCATTTAATTAGTCATTTTTCTGTGCAAGTCAACCTCCTAGACATTGGAGATAATTTTGACATTTCAGTTATGATCCCTTTTCTGCACAGAATTAGATTGCATCATCGCTCAAGCCTATATTGTAGGCTGTGATAAGAGCTATGAGAAAATATAATATGGTGTGAAGAGCACAAAACAGCAGGGTACCTGATTTGATGGAATGGAGAAGCATTTCTGGGAATGCGGCAATTGAGCTAAGATCTAAAAGGTGAAGAGAGTGAAACTGGGAAAGAGAATTATTATTTCAGGTCAGATGAGGCCAGGGGAAGCAGACCTACAGAAAGGCCGGACCAAGGGTGAATATCTTGTGTTGCAGTGGAGGTGGGCTGTAGCTCACAGAGAGAACTTGGCATTTTTAGTTTGTGAGTTTTAAGCAAAGAATAACATAAGATAACTTATGTTTTGAAAAAATCCTTTGGCTACTATGTGGGAATAGACTATAGTAGTCAAGGCTGGAAGCAAGGGAACCAGTTAAAAGCCTAGTGCATTAGTCCAGGCAGGAGTTGATGACTTGAATTTGGACATGGCTGGACTATGAACATTTTAGTAAAAGGAGATATTTTTGATGTGTCAGTTGAGGCCACAGAGGAAGTAGGACTCAAACCAGATCATGAAAACCAGAATAACTTTGTGTGAGAGAGATGGTGACCTCCTCTGTCAGGGCGGGAAGAGCCTGGGGACAATCATGAGGACGCTATGTTTAGAGGGACATTGAGTGGCTGTAACTGGAACCCTGAGTTCTCTTACGGAAGGAGAGGGAAGCGCAAGAGTTAGTTGAGAGGCCTTTGAATGCCTATCTCTGAAATTGGGAGAATATTCCTTAGATAATAACAAGATCATTGTTGGATCAATAGGAAAGGTCCATGGAGAGGCAGTTGGTTAACTGAGGGGCATTCTTGGTCTTTATTTTCAAATGAATAACAAGGAATTTGCTTGAAGATCTGGCATCACAATGAGGATAATTTATAGTTTCTCATTTCCTTCACTCCCTCTGCCTGTCCTGTCTCCCTGAGGTTATCTCTTGGGAAGTAAGTGAGGATTTCAGCAGAAACTGTTACCAAAGCACTCAAAAGTCCAAATTAAGCCTCATTATTATTTTTCCAGATGAGTTCTGCTCCTAAGGTTACTTAGGATACAAGTCTTTGCTTTCTTTCTAGATGGGTAAGAGCAGTTTCCTTCCCTAAAGATAAATATGTCTATTCAAGTAGGTACAGTGAATCAGAATATTGTGTTGTTTTAGTTCTAGGGTTTGCATAAAAATGTAATGCACACATTCATCCCTGTTTTATGAACATATTTCTCATTCCCAGAACAACTTATTTATCTTTAATATTTTGCTCTATTGCAAATTCAACAAAATATATTGTCATAGGTGTACTTAATAAGGAAGACCAAGTATTAAAACTGGGAAAGGGCTCCTACTTTGCCCACCTACACACAATTGTTTGCAAACCATCATTCCAGTTCATCCTCTATTCACAGCCGACTCATACAGGCAACAATGACTAGTGAACTGCTACATAACCCTTTCTAGTCCAAACACCAGTCTTCTCTTATTTATAAATCAGTGAAGAAGAAAAACCCAGTAAGTTAATAATCCTATGTATCAATAATCAGTGACTCTATAAAAATAGATCTAATAGGACCACTTCTCACCATCTCCACTCTTACCAACTCAAGTCACATGATCTCACCGGTGGATTATTGCACTCTGAACGCTCCCACCTAACTGCTCTTGAATCTTCACCCTTGCTCTCTGTAGTGGGTTTCATAGTGTCTTCCCACAATTCATGCTCACCCAGAATCTCAGAATCTGACCTTATTGGGAATGAGGTCTTTGCAGATGTACTAGAGGTAAGGATAGGGATGGGCCCCTACTGGCTGAGAGTGGGTCCAAATCACCGAGTACGTCCTTATAAGAGACAGAAAAGGAGAAGACACAGAAACACAGAGGAGGTATGAAAACAGAGATAAATATTGGGGTGATGCATGTACAAACCACAGAGCACCAAGGATGTCCAGCAATCACCATAGGCTTGGAGGTACCTATGGCAGAATGTCTCTCAGAGTCTCCAAAAGGAACCAACCTGTCGACACCTTGATTTGGAACTTCTGATAAATTTCTGTTGTATAAGCAAGCCCATTTGTGATCATTAGTTATGGCTGCCCTGAGAAACTAATACACTCTCTTGCACTTCACCTTCTTCCCTTGTGTTCTGGGCCTCTTGGCTGTTCCTTAAACAACTAAAACACACTCCTGCCTGGAGCCTTCACATTGCCATCACCTCTCAGGAAGTCTTCCTTCAGGTATGTGCACGGCTTGCCCTGGCACCTCCTTAATGCTGTGCCCAGGTTACTTCTTCCTCCAGGTCTTCTCTGATTATCAGTTTAAAATAGCACCCCCCCGCCAACCTGTTCCTTATCCTTCCCCTCTGCCCTATTATTCTTCCTAGGGCTTATCACCCTTGGGCAAATATTTTCCTCCTTTACTTGCATATTATATGGCTCCTCCCTCTAGTCTGTAAGCCTGTGTCCCTCACACCCACCAGTATTCCTAGCACCTATAACAGTGTGTGTCCCAGCATACCCAGGCATAGGTGAATAAATGCTTAAGCTAAAGAAAGTTATTTTACTTCACATATATTTGTCTAATTAATTCATTCATCCATCAAATATTTATTGAGTCTCTAAGCTCAGTGCTTTGAAGAATATTATGATGTGTAAAACTTGGTCCTTGCCCTCAGGGAACTTAAAAGAGAAAATCATATATTTTAAAAAAAAGAGTAAGTGAGGATAACAGAAAGGCTCTGAAGTGGGAATACCATGGTTCACAGACTGCTGTTGTTTTTGGTATTTAAAATATTTTAATTAATTCATATTTTTTAGATGATGTTCTTTGGAAAGTCACAATACAGACCAGTGAGTGACATGCTCCTTCCAAAACACAAAGTGCTATAGAGCTCGGGAAGGGAGAGGCCATTTCAGACCAAGTTATTCAGGGAAGGCGTCCTGGGTGAGGTGGTATTTGAGCAAAGCTATGAAGGTATGCATGATTTTGGTAGGTGGAGGGTATCAGAGTGTGCTCTGAGGGCAGCAAATAATACCACTGATCTGCCAAATGGGCAACATGTCCAGTTTTAGTGGGAGAGAAGCCTGGAAAGGTGGGTGATAGACTGAAACATCCTGCGTATGGTACTATTGTCATTCAATTCCTCTGATTCTGTTTGAGGGGAAGAGAAAATGGGTAGAAGGAATCTCTGTCATTCAAATACATTTGAAAAACTTTGTGACTCAGGCTTCCCCCCTTAAATCCCTAGGCGTCATTTGCCTCTTCTCCCTTGACCCCAACTATTTTAAGTACTAAAGCCCCATAGTCAATCCAGGGCTTGAGCAAGAGTCTCTTTCTAGTAGAAATTGGCAAATTGGATGGATGAGAGGTATTCATTGAGCCTGTTTTTCATTCTTTTGTCTCTTAATGACACTACCACTCTCTGGTTTAAATTTAGTTGCTATTTTTTACCCACCATCTTTTGTTTTCTTTATTTAGCTGCCATTTTGAGCTTATTGCCTCTTCTTTCAAAATGCATTTCAAATATATCCACTCTAGAGTAAAAGTTTGTCCCTGACTTCTACCTTTGTCTTCTAACCAATATCTACTGTCTATGGTATTTCACACCCACTTTAAAGACTGCTTTTCAAATGGAAACTGTCCAGTTTTCCCCCATTGTACGTTTTCTATTCATGCTCATTCATTTGTTCTTTTAATTAATAATTAACATCCTTTAAATGCCTATTTCATGCCCAGGCTATGTGTAAGATGCTAAGGATGAATAAGAAAAGACTCACAACTTCAGGAAGACACCTGAATCCTTATCAGAATATCAATGTTTAAATTCTGCATATATCCTTCCCCTCTGATCTTAATTTCCCTTTCCTCCAGCACATTGCTCACCTCCAATGCCACTCCAGGCAGCAGAGATTCTTCCCTCCTCCATGACTAACACATTACATTCAATTTCAATTAAGATATTGTTCATGCTGCTCTCCAGCCCACAATGTCCTTCGTTTATTAAGCAAACATCCATTGATCGCTTTTGTGCAAGGCACTGTCCTTTCTACATATCCTTCAGGGTCTAATATAAAATGTACTTTGTCCCAGTTGAGCTCAAGCCTAAAATCCTACTGCCTTTATCTGTACCTTATGGGGATACTGGATGCTGGATTACTCACAATCTCATGACTTTCCTTACTCATGTTTATCTTGCTTACACACAATAAGATTATAAACTCAAGGATCTAGAGTCATTATTAACTTCCTATATCTCCTTTTCCCTCTCCTCTCCCTGTGTACCCACCTCTACTTTACAGTGAGCTGCCTGAAAGTTACCTTTTGCAGATATTTTATAATAAAATGAAGTATTGAAAGATGAGATACTGGCCCACACCCCATTGCTCACTATGATAAAGCAACTTACTAATGTTTGTTCTATGGAAGATTAGTTCTGTCAGAAATTGTTGTTAGAAAGAGCTTCCATATTCAAATATGATTGAGAAATAATGGGTTAAATAATTTTCAACCAGTTTATTTACAGTAGGACTTCTCAGATCCTTACTATGCCAATAAACATTGAATTCTACCAGGAACTGTAGTTTCCCAAACCTACTTAACTACAAGACACAGGCGTTTTTGTTGTGGCACATTTTTCAAACTAGTGCTCAACAGTCACACCTCCAGAGTTGCCCATGTTAGACCTCAGGGAACCTTAGAATTCCTGGAGTTCAGTTCCAGGTTTATAATAGCTGCATGAGGTAGCACATGGCTCCATTCTATCTCACCATTTTGTCATCTTCATGGTAGACTCTCCAGGGATTATCCAAAGCAGACAAAAATAAAAACAAATATGAAGCAATATAAGCAAACATGGAACATTATAAATGGAGTCATTGTTGATGAGTAAAAGGGCAGTGATGAACCTCTAAAATTAGTTTATAGAGGTTGCTTAGCAGGTTGAGTAGAAGCAGGCAGGCATATGCAAAGAGCACCAGATTAGAGTTTAGGAGACCTGGGTTCCACCCCTGGCTTTGCCCTCAACTGCCCTATTATTTGAATAGGTAACTTAATGTGTTCAGGTCCCGTTTTTCTTCTATTTATAAAATGAAGGGGTTAGATTCAATAAGCACTAAAATTCCTTCCAAGTTTGTGTCTATGTGTCTGTAATGCAGGTTCTTTACTTTTTAGGTGGATTTTTACCTCTGCATACAAACCCACGAAACATGCCTAAGACACAGACATAGTGCATGATATACCAGAACTCTATGACAAGGTATGTGTAGGTGACTGGCGTATGTTTCCTGTCCCCCCTGGTCCATCGTGTGCTGGCTCCCCAGAGATAATAAATGGAGTTTGTTCGTTTTGAAATGTAATTTCAGTTACTCATTCTGAAGTGAAAGAGCCACCGCTGCCTAGGGAATGTTTCATGTGAATCTGGAGGTAAATCATCACTAATGCATCACAGGGGGACTTTCCTAAAGGCTTCTCTAGATGGTTGTTACTGCTTCGTTTTTTTTTAGCTCTTCCGTTAATTGTGCCAAATGACAGGAATGTAGGCATTTGGCCATAACTGACAAGGGACTTTTGAAGACAATCCAGTTCACTTAATTTGTGAATGAATACACATTTGGACTCTAGACTCAGAGAAAGGTGCAAAAACTTGAATCAATCACAAAGATTTTTCCCACCCTGGAAACAAATATTTTCTTTTCTTTTATCTTGTACTTCTAACATATTGCCTAAAGGAAATGAAACACTGAGCTACTTTCTCTATTTTCTCTCTGAAATGTTTGCTCTAATACTCCCCAAGCAGGTTTTCCAATGGGTAAGTAACCTGAAAGGGCAAATAACGCCACACACAGCCACGGTTTAACCAGTGGCTCACACTGATATGTGGTGGGTAGTACTGCTGTTTCAGGAGTCGCCCAGCCATTCTAATTAAATGGTCAGAGGTAGTAGTATAGTTCTCTGGTAAGACAATGATTGCGAGGACATTTAATTGCTACAGTTATTTAGCTACTTGCATTTTTTTTTTGAGAGGACCCCCAATCAGATGGTCTTTCTTTAAAACACTATACAACTAAAAATAATACAGGTAGGAACTGTTTGTATCAAGGTGTTCACAAACACAATTAGGCAATCACTTTTCTTCTGCATTTTAGATAATGACCCTGGATACTATGAAGTCAATACATGTTGTTTATCTTCCTCTTTTATGTTATTAAATATACACTCGCTTCATTCCATCTAGCGAGTCCTCAACCAGCTGAAGTCATGTTCTTTTGCCTGTTTCCCATATATCACACCAGAACACACAAGATAACCACAGGTACCACCCTCTGCACATGGAATGTTGCTCCTGTTGTATGATTGAGCTTTACTCATTGTGTAGATACAACAAGCTGAGCCTTATCTCCAATAAAGCAATCAGATTGTAAGGGAATGTTTTGCTCTGTAAAAGTAACCTAGAATAATTTTAGGGAATGTCTGTGTTGGGGGAGCTAGTGGGGAGATTAAATGAATCAGGGATGTAATAATAATAAAAAATATAGTCTTTTTCCCCAAGAATCCTAACTCAAAAGAGACTTGGAGAAGAAAGACAATCAAAGAACAATCAATCCTATCTGGTAGTAGCCATTGCACGGAAGAGACAAGCAGGTGTATAGGGACTGGACGGATACCCTGGAAGAGATGAAACTTGAGCTCACACTTGAGGGATGAGTAGAAATTCATCAGTTAGTTACAGAGGAAATCCTTATTATAGCAAATCCAAAGAAAATATAGAATTAAAGAGTGGGGCATGCTATGGGTCTGGATAAATGTTTCCTAGGAATAAAGCATGAAGGAATTTGTAAAAATGGAATAATAGGCAATGGCCCTATAATGAAAGCTCTTGGATGGCAGAAAAATTTTAAATTAAAAAGAATTTATTGCCTGAAGCCAATATATAGCCATTGATAACTTTTAAATTATCTTTTCTACATTCAAACACAGGGTGGGGCAAAAGTAGTTTGTGAAGTATGTGAAGCACAGTTTACTCTTGAACTATTATTTATTGACCAGAGGCCTGATGCACAAAATTCGTGCACTGGAGGGGGCGGGGGTATCTCAGCCTGGCCTGCACCCTCTCGAAGTCTGGGAGCTCACGAGGGGAGTGGGCCTAAGCCATCAGTTGGACATCCTTAGCACTACTGCGGAGGAGGGAGAAGCTCCCTCAATTGCCTCTGCACTCGCCACCTGTAAGCTCGGCTTCTGGCTGAGTGGCGCTCCCCCTGTAGGAGTGCACTGATCACCAGTGGGCAGCTCCTGCATTAAGCATCTACCCCCTGGTGGTCAGTGTGCATCATAGCGACTGGTCATTCTGCCGTTCGGTTGATTTGCATATTAGCCTTTTATTATATAAGATATTGTATTATTTTCCATATGAATAACTGTAAACCTACTTTTGTCCCACGCTGGCTATATAATTTTAAGATAGAAAAGTGAATGCATATAGGCTTTCCATATTTGATTTTACCTTTGCCTCTTATCTCCTGTATTCTCATTACCAGGAGAATACCTGCGCCAGGTAACCAATGTTAACAAACTAATCTAAATTTCATGTTCTTCCCATTTCTATATAACCCTATACACAGACATATGTAGATAGGGTTGTCATTGTTTTACAAGAATTTGTTTATAATATATAT
>NW_005365989.1:91876-93383 GCF_000412655.1 Myotis brandtii
ATCCTGTTTATCTCAATGCCTTTTTGAAATTCCTCCAAATCAACTTATATTTTTAAGACTTTCTAAAATGTGAATGTGCCATATTTTCCATATTTTATTTAATAATTTACTTATTCATCTATCAATATGGCTCTTCTTTGTTTCCAGTTTATAAATACATATACGTATACATTTATATTCTTATAAACTGGAGTTTATATTTCCAGGATAAAGACTTAATTTTAATAAATTGCCAGATTACGTTCCTAAATGGCTGCAGCAACACCCGTTTCTGCAGCAGCGTTCTGTATTTCACAGCCAGCACAGGGTGCTGTAGTGCTGTTGTTTTGGACAGTCTGTTGAGTATCAAATGCCATGTGATTATTACATTAGAGCATCTTTTCTTCTATTTCTTTATCAGTTAAATTTGACCTTTTGGAAATAGCCCCTTTGTATTTTTTGGTCAATTTTGTTGCTTTTATTTTTCTTTGTTAATTTTTGAGAGCTCTTTGTCTATTTTCTGCAACAGTAATATTTTTTTTTCAAATTTTATTATTTGTCTAATGACTTTGTTACTAGTATATTTTGCCATATAAAAAATTAATATTTATATGGTATTTTTTTCAATTATAGCATTGGGGTTTCTCATTGTAGCTAAGAAGGTCTTCCTTTCTCCTACATTGCACATGTATTTACTGACATATTATTCTAAGATTTTGTGGTTTATACATTACAATGAAGTCTCTACTACATGTAGCATTTATTTTAGTAAATAATGTACATTTGGGGTCCAATTTAATTTCCTTCTAGTTAAACAGACCATTGGGCCAACACTATTTATTAAGTAAACTACCTTTCTCCCCCACTGCATGAAAAATACAACCTTTATCATATACTAAGTTATTCAATATTCTGGGATCTATTTTTAGAACCTCAGTTCTGTTTCATTGACTTATTTTTCCATTCCTGTACCAATACTATGTTTTGTAATAGCAGCGTTATATTACTTTCTACTATCTGGTAAGGTGTATTCATCCCTAAACACTATTTTTCAAAATTTTCTTCAACATTTATTATCCTATCTAATAAAAGAGAAACATGGTAATTAGCCGTACGACCGCTACCCTTCCCATTGGCTAATCAGCAAGATATGCAAATTAATCGCCAGCCAAGATGGCGGCTAATTTGCATATGTCGGCTCCAAGCCATGGACTGAGGCTTTAGGCCTGGGTAAGGGAGGAGCCAGCCAGCGATCATTGAGCCAGCGATGGTTGATGGTGGCAATGGCGGGGAACCGGGGTGGAGCCAGCCAGCAATCCTTGATGTCAGCGGCGGCAGGGAGCTGGGGGTGCCCCGGCCCAGGCCTAACGCCTAGGCCTGAGGCTTTAGGCCTGGGCCTGGGAGGAGCCAGCCAGCGATTGTTGATGGCAGCGGAGGCGGGGAACCAGGGCGGAGCCAGCCAGCGATGGTAGATGGCAGTGGTGGCGGCAGGGAGCTGGGGGTGCCCTGGCCCAGGCCTAAAACCTCG